>NW_014575224.1:0-47245 GCF_000527765.1 Bipolaris victoriae FI3 | reverse complement strand
GGGGGGGGGGGGGGGGGGGGGAAGAAGGAAGGAAGCAAGGGGAAATTTGCATTCTGTAGGGACTCGGCCCGTTAATGGGAAGAAAGGTGACATGGCCTGGTTGTAATACCAAGACAATTTTCCGCTTTTTCAGGCGTCCTGCGCTGGGGGGGGGGGATGCTGTATTTAGCAATTTGGTAGCTGTATACGTATCTTGATGTCTCCCTTTTTTTTTCTTACTTCTTGTTCTGTATCTTTGAGTTTGTATTGAGTTTGATTTGATTTGTCTATTGTTCCGCTGCGAGAGCTAAGCATTAGTGTTGTTCGGCACTACGATTGAGCACTTGGCGGTGTGTGTGTATTTCGCATATCGTGAAGTCCAAAACACCCCCCCCCCACACACACACACACACACAAGCCATGGACACAAGCGGTAGCAACAGCGTGGGGAAGAAAGAGGGGGAGAGACTCGTTATTGCATCCGTCCCCTCAACCGACAACCTCGTGCCCAACGATACCATGTACACGCCTCAAGAAAAGACAGCGGACACCGTCGCCAAATCCTCCTTTTGGAAATGGACGTCCAAGACAAGAAACCACATCTTGGCCTTCACCCTCGTTCTCGCCACGGCAGTCGTCCCGCTCGTTATCCTAGGAGAAGCTACATCACCGCCCTACGCAGGCCGCGCCCCCTTTTCCTCACTCTTCCTCGATAAAGTGATTTCCTGCGGCGGCAGTATCGGCGGACGCCCCGCAAACTCGACAATCACAGGCATGGAAAAGGTGTTTGCGCTCGACACGACGTTTGGGCAGTACACGTTCTCGCAGGTCAAGGCCATTGACATTGCGTGGGACGTTGGTATCGGACGTGGTTTGCAGCTGCTGGCGTCGTGGGCGTCGTATATCATTTTTTGCAATGCGCTGCTCAAGTCGATTGAGAGGCATCCTGCGTCGTTTATTACGTTTCAGCGGATAGCGCTCGAGGGGCCCAAGTTGACGTCGATTGCGACGTTGATGGTTGAGTTGTGGGCGGCGAAGAGTAAGAGGACCAAGGCGTTGTTTTTCTACATGCTGTGGTCTACGGCGTATATCGTCACCTTGCCGATTGTGATTGGTGCCATGACGGGATACGATGCTACGTCTGTGGCGTGGATTGATATCGAGGGTGTGGACAATATTGTGCCGGCGTCATCGGTGAAGAAGACGTGGATGGTCAAGGGGACAGTGAATGAGACGTTTGCCCAGCCAGCGTGTGTGGATACGCAGGTGAAAGACAAGTACTCGTGGTTTATGGGTCAGCGGCTCGAAATGTGTAAGTATAGGCCGATGCGAGATGAGGTGACATCAGTGACGGGGGGGGCTAACAGATGTTTGTTGCAGGTGACTGTCAGGTTCCCAACGGAACAAGGTACTCCGGCAAAGAGATCAATGAAATGGGGCGCACTGCTCAGTTCTACGAAGTTATGAGCTTGGGCTGTAAGTTTAAACACCCCCATCTGCACCATTTTGTCAGCACCGCTAACTGCGCAACACCAGGCATCTACAACTTCACGTCCAACACACAGACATTCGAAGACGTCGACTACCCCGACCGCAACTCACGTAAAACCTACTCGTGCAACTCGACCGTACCTGTAACCATCAAGGACAAGACGTACGACGCACAGGACCTCGTTACAAACTTCGGCTACTGCCACCAGGCCATCGCCTACAACGAGACGTATCTCGAGGGAAAATCGCGTTGTCTGCCCGACACTGCGCACCCGTCTTATGAATGGGGTTTCTCGACACTGCTATCCGGTCTCTTTGTCTTTGTGACTTCAGCGTGGGTGGTAAGCATGTACATACTATGGCTGGATTCGCAGCACGGTAGTACGCTCGTGCAGATGGGATATCGTATGACGCCTCTACGTGCAGCGTTTGCAATGGCGAGGGCGGCGAGACAGCGGACGGGATACTGTGAGAAGCAGCTTGTAAGGGCGGACACGGAGGCGCTGGAGAAGGAGCTGTATGGGCAAAAGGGAAGCAAGAAGACAAAGGTTGACTTTGGGATTTTTGTGGAGGATACAGAGGGGGGCGAGGAGATGCGGGGGTGGCAGAAGGTGGGAGATGGCAGGAACAGCCGTTGAGAATGGGTATGAAGGATATTGTTGTTAGACGGTACAACACTACACATGCACAAACACGGTATGTGTGTCTGAGTATCCAACGCTCGGTGTGCAATGTGTTGCTCTAACCAATCATGCCCACTATCCATTTTTGTACACATGCAGGCCAATCGGCCCACTGTTTACTTATACGCGGGCACGACTCTTTTACCCGTTGCACCGGGTTGCCCGACCTGCCCGTACCTTTCGCGTGCGACTGCCGTGAGCAGAAAAGTGAGGCAAGGGGTTTTTTTGGGAACGGACGGGTGCTACCATACACAAATGGTAAAATATGGGCCCAGGGCTTGGTTGTCTTGGAACAGGGTCCAGGCAATGTTAAATGCGGAGGATGGGATGGGATCGGGCAATTGTAGTGGGGGTGGGCGGCTACGTGTGAGTTGGGTGTGAAGGTAGCACAGGGACCGTGGCTTGGGTGGTGTGTGGACATGCGACGTATGGAAAGAAGAAGGAGAAGGAAAAAAAACTTGTTGAGTGGTTTGTGAGTTTGTCATCACGGAAGGAGCGATTGGTACAAAACAGCCGATGGTTGAGCAGGCAAATGGAGGCAAATATCAAGGCCAAGTGCAGAAGGAACAAGCGCGGTTATGCCTCATGCCGAGGCAAAAAAAATAAAATAAAAATAAAAAGACATGCATCTGGCCACTACCAACTGCCAGCCGTGTCTCAGTCGTGGAGACTAGACGTGGCCGTGACCAATTTTTTCCTCTTTCCGTCACGCTGGCCATGGCTGACAAACGCAGACGAGGTGCTTCCTGTAGCTATGTGAGTAGTGGATTGGATGTATGTATCTGACTATGTGGCATTTGGCTGGGCCGGGCCGGTCACGTTGCAGCGCCCCAAGACAACGGTTCTTACCAAGGCGACGGAAGCATTACAGGGCCGTGCACAAGGCAAGCTGCATGCAACGACTCCCGTCGCCCGTCGCCCGTCGCCCGTCGCCAGTTATCACAATGGCCGTGCAGGCGTGCCAGGCCCCGGTGTGCGCGTGTTGAGTGGTCAGACCGTCGTGGTGGGGTGGCGGACAGTTGTTTATTACCAACGGCTTTGTCGTGTCGACAGGCCCTGCGAGCTGGGGGGCTGCGACTGGCTTGTGTAGCGAAATGCGGTGTGCATGTCGACGCCCTTGAGATGCGGGGGTTGCTAATCGTACAGCCCCTCGCTTGGCTGCGCGCGTGCCATGGCAATGGCGGATGCTTGGACGAGGCCGGCACCGTGTTTGTGTGAGTGTGGCTGCATGGCTGCGTATATAGTATGTAAGTAGGAAGACTAATGGGGACAAAGGGAGACGAGTATCAGAGAACAGGGTCCTCGTATGTTGGTGTCGACATGGGCGTGGGTTGGAAGCAGACCTGCGCTTCTTGTGGCCTAATTTGTAATATGTAAACAAGTGTCATTGTCGGCACGTCATATATACTGTAGATCCAAGCGGAATTACTCGACCACCAACGGCTATCGGACGAACTCGGAATTCAGGGCGGCATGGTTGTGCCTGAATCCAAGTGGTTGTGATGATGATGATGATGATGCTGATGATGGTGACGATGCTGGTGACATGCTCCGGGACAGACAGGGCTGCGAAGGGCAGTGGCGTCACTGTGCTTGCGTGGTTACTTGTGTCCATGTATGTACATAGCATGTACCTACTATCTGATAATCTCGACAAAAGCGGCTGGCTCTCTTGATCCCTAATTGCGTGGGCCAGCCCAGTACTTGGCAGAGTTTTCGGTGGACCATCCGCGGTCCACAAGTATGAGGTTAGCAATGCGTCGTCGCCTTTAACCTCAGTGCCGTCGGCTTGCAACAGCTGTCGGCCACGGCCCAGCGACCCAGTGCCTTGGCCAATGGCCCATTGTCCATGGCCCATGGCCCGCAGCTGGCGGCCGCTGCAAATCTCACGCAGCGGTCAACTGGCTCTCGCAACCACTGGCGTACAAAATAAAACATGTCGAAAATCCCGCAAGCCAGGCCTCATCTAGAAAGCCGTACACGACGGCCGGGCAGTGCACCATCTACCATGGGTGTACCCCTCGCACAAAGCCAATATTTGATCCGCCACTCGTCCCAGCTCTGCCTTCTGGTTTTTTTCTTTCTTCTTGTTGAAACGTATCGCCGAGCCTGCTACTCACTGCGCTGCGCTGCTGGCTTTGTTGGTGCGCAAGTCGCGGATCCGTCGGCCAACGTCCACCCATCGACATCATCTGCTGCACAGCCACCCTGTGTGGCTCCCCAGTGTCCCGTGAGACCGCAAGCAAATTCAAAGACGCCTTTGACCTCCCACGCTTCAACACGCCGCCCTTGATCATCGCCTTGCTTCATACGTAGACTACTTTTATTCACACGCCCACTCCATCCACCCGACCACGCCGCCACCCTGTTTTTGCGCCTCCAGACCCCTCACGCGCACCTGCCGAACCTTGTCTCCACCACCCACCGTCGACGAAGATACGCCGTTTTGACCGCCGTGCAATAACTCACCCTGGGCTTCTTGCCCGCGAGACACCTGCGTCTCCAAACCTCTGCTGCCGCTACTGCTTCTACTGCTACTATTTCCACTACCCACTACCACTCCTGCCACCGCCGCTGCTGCCAGTGAGCTCCCACCTGCCCCCCCCACCCTTTACCTCGAAGCCGTGTCGCGCATTCCTCGCCTACACCAGACAAAGAGGTACCACCATGGCGGCCCCAACCACCACCAGCCCGCCTGCCGCGACAGCCAAACCCGTCGGCTCTCCCCCGGCCTCGGCCTCGACTGCATCGTCGGTCCACTCCCAACCAGACACACTTCTGGCTCTTCCACAGGCCGTTAGCCCTGTCGCTCCATCGAGTCCTACTCCATCGAGTCCTACTCCCACTGTGAGCCACTCCGGCGCAAGTAGTGTGCAAGCTGCCGCCGAAGCGCTGCTCAAACCCAAGAAGCCCACCATGACGTCGCGCATCAGCAGCATGATGGGTATCAAGAGTTCTACCAATGCCGACAAGAACGGCGACGTCAAAGCCACAAATGGCGCGACTGCCAACGGCCGTCCCCCGCCAGTGCGCCAGGGCTCCGTCAACAGAAAGGATGGCCCCACGGCGCCCTACAAGCGCTTCTGGCTCAACGAAGACGGCTCCCACGAACACCACCTCAAGGTTGCCAAGCGCCAGGAGAAACTCTCAGACATGTTCCAGAACTTGATGTTGGGCAAGAAGAAGGGCGAGGCTCCAGAGGACCAGCCGCTGAGTCTCATGTCCAACTGGGTCGATGTTATGCGCAACGAAAAGGAAAAGCTTGCAGAGCAGAAGAATGCTGTCAACGCCCTCCCCCAGACGTTGGTCCAAAAGTACGGCAAGTGCCAAGAAGTTGTTGGCCGCGGAGCCTTTGGTATTGTTCGTGTCGCACACAAGCAGGATCCCAAGGACTCAAAACGAGAACAACTATATGCCGTCAAGGAGTTCAAGCAAAGGCCTGGCGAGTCTGCCAAGCGATATCAAAAGCGCCTGACATCTGAATTTTGTATATCCTCCTCCATGCAACATCCCAACGTCATCACCACGCTCGACCTGCTCCAGGACGAAAAGGGCACATACTGTGAAGTCATGGAGTATTGCTCTGGTGGTGATTTGTATACCCTGGTCCTCGCCGCTGGCCAGCTCGAAGTTGCCGAGGCAGACTGCTTCTTCAAGCAGCTGATGCGCGGTGTAGAGTACATGCATGAGATGGGTGTTGCACATCGTGATTTAAAACCCGAAAATCTACTCTTGACAACCCACGGTTCCATCAAAATTACCGACTTTGGTAACGGCGAGTGCTTCCGTATGGCTTGGGAAAAGGAAGCCCACATGACTGCTGGCCTGTGTGGCTCAGCTCCTTACATTGCACCTGAAGAATACGTTGACAAGGAATTTGATCCCCGTGCTGTCGACGTGTGGGCCTGTGGTATCATCTACATGGCCATGAGGACGGGCCGCCACCTGTGGCGTGTTGCTCAAAAGGGCGAGGACGAGTTCTTCGACCGCTACCTCGAGGATCGAAAACAGGAGGAGGGATACCGACCTATTGAGGTTTTGCGAAGAGTGAGTCATGATTCTTTACAAACCGCTACGAGAAATAGCTGCTAACACACATCTAGCGACAATGTCGTAACGTCATCTACTCAATTCTCGATCCTATACCCGCCCGTCGTTTGACGGCGCACCAAGTCCTTGCTTCGGAGTGGGTTTCTGAGGCTAAAGTCTGCCGCGCAGGCAACGAAGGCTTCTAAACCAACTCCACCTAGGCTGGCCCTTCTCATTCTTTAGCCTTTTCCCGCGGCTCTTTTAACACCTCCTCATCTTCAGCCATTTCCACTGGATGTTTGCCTTCATTTCTTACTCGTCTTGGATTTCTTTTTTTTGACATACCCCTTTTACGCTTGGTCCCATAGTATAGCGAAACCGTTTGGGCATCGGCACTTGTTGCACTCTCGTATGGCGTTTTCTTTCAGCAACAACACGGATCACCATAACGATACACATGAGTACTAGACGATGGCGCATGAAGGCGAGGAGCAATGGGCTGTCCTGACCAAGCTGGCGGCTGGTATGTCTTTTGGCTGGGCGGTTGGATGATTGGGCATAGACTCGACGACTGGTAATCGGACTTGGTTGATAACCTGCTCGTAGATCACGTGTAGGACGGCAACCTTGATGGAATGATTATACGAACAGCACGCAATCTTGTACATGAGCGTGTCGCGTGCCACGCTACGACACTCTGGTTGAGTCTTTGCATGTCTCTCCTTTGTTTTGGTCTTGGTTGGGAAATGGGCTCAGTACTGTATGTGACACGGCAAAGCCCTCAAGCTCTTGGGATTTATGATTGAAGTATAAGAACACAAAAACAATAATCGTACATGCATGCATCTGATGCGAAATCCACATGACAAGATAGATGGCAAGAGTTGTAGTTGCTATATTAAGCCTTCATGTCGTGCTCTTGGCAGCGTCATTGGCTTCGCTAAACATTGCGCTGTGCTGAAGCAATTCACCCATGGAAGCGGTGAAACAGCCACACGTGTCAGACACGAACGCCTGTTCACGCCGCGTATTCCTCCGTGGCTGCACTTGCCCCCCCCCAGAAACTTGGGCGGTACCCCATGTCATCTATCTCTAATATCGGACAGGCCACCTGAAACTACCCCAGGCCTCCCTCTGCCACCTGGCACTGTAACCTGCTTGCGCAAGACATGCACCCAAGCAATGCTCACGACCGGCGCCTCGCTCCATAATTGGACCATCCTTTTGCTGCTATGCAGTACATCCACATCGGTACTCGCTGAGACGGCGGCGAATGAGACGACGACTGCTGAACAAAGCGCTGCTGGTGCATATTCAGGTGCCACGACACACCATACATCGCAAGCCACTTCGTTGCCTTTGCCTTTGCCCTCGCCTTCGCCACTGTCCGCACGAAGATACTCCGATAGCGAGAGCACCTCTCCGTACCGCACCATCAACTACATTACACACACGCTACCGCAGCAATGCGCAAAGACGAGCTGGTCGGCGCCAGGAGAGACGGCCACTGTGAACGGTACAGGCGTTGAAGGGGCGGCCATCGCAGGCCTGCAAACTCCAGCCCCTGGAATATGGGTGGGGTCTGAGGGCATCGCAAACGAGGAGAGAAAGAACGCCAACTCGGACGCATCATCACAACCAGACGTGACTGGCGCCGCGCCAAGTACAGCAAGCAGTGGTACCGAAGGCACGCAGCCGGAGCTAGAGCTCGAGGTAGACTCGCCTTTTGATAATGCAAACTTTTTGTCGTTTGAGGAGTGGAAGAAGAAGAATCTGGCCAAGGCGGGCCAGTCGCCTGAGAATGTCGGGCAGGGAAGGCCGGCAGCATCAAATCAAGCTCCTCGTCGGCGACCCGTCAATGTCAATGCCCTGGACTCGTTTGGCGATGAGGGCGAAATCTCGATTGATTTTAGCGGATTTGGACGCCCAGAAGAGGGGGGCGTGGCAAATGGTCTTCAGCAAGCCAGGCACAATGCGGAGGCTACGAAGGCTGCGAATGGCGACGGCAAAGTGGCTCCAGGTTCGTGGGCGCTGAGCAAAGACGCTGGCAAGACGTGCAAGGAGCGATTCAACTACGCCTCCTTTGACTGCGCTGCCACTGTTCTCAAAGCTAACAAGCAGGCAAAAAGCTCCTCTTCGATTTTGGTCGAAAACAAGGACAGCTATATGCTGAACATATGCTCGGCCGACAACAAATTCCTTATAGTTGAGTTGTGCGACGACATCCTGGTCGATACTGTCGTTCTCGCCAACTATGAGTTTTTTTCGTCCATGTTCCGACACTTTAGAGTCAGCGTGTCGGACCGTTATCCTGTCAAGATGGAAAAGTGGCGGACTCTGGGGACGTTTGAAGCACGCAACTCTCGCGACATTCAGCCGTTTCTCATCACCGAGCCACAGATTTGGGCCAGATATCTTCGCGTCGAATTTTTGACGCAGTACGGAAATGAATACTATTGTCCACTTAGCTTACTACGTGTGCATGGCACTACAATGTTGGAGCAATTCAGACAAGAAGAGGAAGAGGCGAGAGGAATTGATGATGACGATGATCTGGAGGCTGATGGTATTGAAGTCAAGAAACCGGCGGCGGACAGCGGGCCGTTGCCTCCAGAGGATATACCCATCGAGGCTCTCAAGGACGATGGTGCGAGCTTCGCAGCGTCACAGGTCGTCGATACAACCAGTCATCAGAGTACTCCCGAACCTTATACGGAACCGGACCCTCCCAGCCCGTCCTCTGAGGCATATGGCTCGTCTACAGTTGCAAATGAGCAATCAGGTGGTCAGATGACTGATGTACCCCAGAATCAACAGGCCTCAGAACAAAGCTCGGCATCCTCGCCAACCCCTACGGATAACTTGAGAGACTTGAATATAACAGCTTCTGGAGAAAATAATGCCCCCACTGTAACTTCGACAACGGACAAGGCCGAGACTTCATCCCCAGTCCACGGCTCCACAGCCGATTCCGTGGCGGTCACCTCGCCTTCTGCACCACCCAATGACAATCCCACGACTTCCTCAACCGAATCGATAGCGTCAGGATCTTCAAGCAGTTCATTAGCCAAAGTTTCTAGTGATGGCACAGTTGTTCCTCCACAGGCGCAGTCGCAAGGGCGGGGCTCGGCTACCCAGCCCAATGCTCCTACGCCATCCACTCAAGAGTCGTTTTTCAAGTCGATACATAAGCGCCTTCAGTATCTCGAGGCAAACAGCACGCTCTCACTGCAGTACATTGAGGAGCAGTCTCGCGCGCTTCGGGACGCGTTTATGAAAGTAGAGAAGCGGCAGCTGGCAAAGACTGAAAAGTTCCTGGATCACCTGAATAGCACAGTGATGATAGAGCTCAAGAGTTTCCGCAACATGTATGATCAGTTGTGGCAGAGCACAGTGATTGAGCTGGAGAGTATGAAGGAGCGACAAAAGTCTGAGATGGGCGAGATTGGCACGAGGCTGAGTTTGCTGGCGGACGAGCTCGTTTGGCAAAAGAGAATGGCTGTGGTACAATCCACATTATTGCTCTTGTGCCTTGGTTTAGTGCTTTTTGTACGGTCCGGCACGCTAGGATCCAGTGCAGATGTCCCGATTGTGCACCAGCTGGGCAACAAGTACACAAGCTTCTTCGAGACATCGCCAACACGCAACACACCCAACACAGCAGGCATGGCGCGGCGCCGCAGCACCTTCCGCAAAATGTGGAAGAGTGACACCTCTGCCGGCCTCAGCGACCACCACAGCGACGCCGAGACCGACGGCCTACGCAGCCCCATCCAAGCCGAATGCAGTTCTCCCATCCCCGACACGCCCATCGCCCACCGCCGTGGCAGCAGCCTCTCCCCCCGCCTCGACAGCCTACAATCCACACCCGTCCGCGACCACAATCCCGATCACATGCCCCCAACCCCCATGTCCGAAGACCAAGCCGCCCGCATCCAAGTCCTAGCCACGCAATCCGGTCCCGCTACCCCCAACGGAACCCGTGATAGTCGCCCCTCGTGGGAAGAGGTCGATCGCGCAATGGACTTGCTCAAAGCCGAAGAACAGAATCAGGAACCGCTTTCGCCGGTTTCATCTCCGTCATCGCAGCATCTTCAGTCAAAGGGTAGAGAGCGGGCCGGTGGTGGGGCGGGGAAAAAGAAGAAGAGGAGTCCGTTGAGGAGGGCGCATAGTCAGTATGATGAGGGGGGTGAGGAGAGTCGGGGTGGGTGAGTAAACTACGGGGAGAAGAGGGGAGGGGAGTAACGGAGTAAGTAAGTGATTGTCTCCCAGAACCTTGAGTGGGGAGTTGGCCTGGAATTTGAATGAGCGACCTTCTTTTTTCTGTTTTGCTTTTTCCCAATGCGAGCCGTTGGGCCGATCTTGCATGGAGTAGGCGTTTTTCTTTTTCTCTTGCTTCTTCTTGGCTTCAACGAGTGATGATACACCGACATCTCTTTCTTTCTTTTCTTTTCTTTTTCTCCGTACTCTTGTTGAAAAAAAAAGTCCTGAACCGCGGCCTTTTGTGTACAGCGCTGGGCTGCATGCGTGGACGAGC
This sequence comes from Bipolaris victoriae FI3, assembly GCF_000527765.1. Lineage (NCBI taxonomy): Eukaryota > Fungi > Ascomycota > Dothideomycetes > Pleosporales > Pleosporaceae > Bipolaris > Bipolaris victoriae. The sequence continues at coordinate 36,526 of NW_014575224.1, read as the reverse complement.
AAACGACATTGTCTGTAATGCATTGTAGATGGAAATAGCAAATTACATTATTTTCCGCATTTGAACTATGTAGCTACTACAAATTTCACGTGCCTACTGATTCCCTTTTTCTTGATTCGAGAATGCTTGGTGATGTGTGAGTACATTTCACCGTACTGCAACTACAGACTCTGCATTCTTTCCAAAATCCACACTCACTTCCCCCATTTTCGAAGATACTAGAGTAAGCAATCTACTATTCGCCCCTCGCATCCCTCTCATCCCTCTCATCCTTCTTCTTCTGCCCATTCGGCACCATATTCGCCACAGGCGCCGTACCCAATGTGCTCTGTCTATGCGCAGGCGTGGAACGAGCTGAATGGTTCACAGGCAGAGAAACTCTGCTATTCAAGTCCTCGCGGGAATATACTGGCGTGCCAAAATTCTGAAGTCTGATGTTAGGTGTGGCAAAACGGGTGTTGATGCATTTTCTGGATGGGAACTTGGGGCTGAATGGGACTGGTGTGGAAACAGGATGAGGATTCATGTGAGAAGTTTGTGTTGCGTCTTGGGTGATTTCTCGTGCTTCTCTATCTGACAAATTTGCAGGGCGGGGTGGTTGGAAGGGGGATGATATGTTTGGTTTTTCTTCATCACTGGTTTGCTCAGTGCCGTCGTTTGGTGCGGCGATGTCTTTCTGCTTAGGGATGTTCTGATCAACATTTAGACTCTCTGGCTGATGTACTATTCCTCCAGCGTTCTCATTGTTGACAGGGGCGTGTGAGATGGAGCGAGTTCTACCGTCGTGTCTATGCTTGTCCGGTGTGCAGTCCCCATCACCACCTCCATTTTCGTCACCCTGTGTACGACCGCAGAAACCGTGCCGGTACTTCGGGGTCTCTCTATCAACGCGTTTACCGAATGGTTCGTCGAAATCCTGGAGTACGCTCTTCAAGGTAACAATTGACCGGTGGAGGTCGGGGAAGTCGCTCCCGCAGGCGGAGTAGATGGATACGACATTCCAGGATGCCATCATCACGTTGTCAAAGTTTGGAATGGCGGCTTCCACGATACTGTTGAAGAGATTGACTTTGATGTCGCTTGGAATGGTGTCGAATATCCTGCTCTTTGTATCTTCGGGGATGGTGTCAAGACCTGTGCGCTTGCGCTTGTTGGAAATATGCTGCTTGACCTGGTATGACCTACTCTGATTTACTGTTATTTGTTAGTCTTGGTATTGGGTGCAAGAATGATATGCCTACACTGTGAAGCTGGCTGGCTTTGCTCACGCTTGGGAGGATTAAGTCTTGTGAGAGTCTGAAAGGAGTTAGCAATCTTTCCCCAATATAACCAAACACGCGACCGTGTGTCACTGCTACAAACAGAACTCTATTATGACGTACATCTCCATCATGAACGGGCGTTGGCGCCCGGTTCGCCATGTTGTAAGCTGTCCGCCTAGCTTCATTGATCTTGTTCATTCGGGAATAGATAGCATGGAACTTGTCCCTGAACAAAGGCACCATGCCTTTAGCAATGAAGCCATGAATGGGTACAGAGTCAAGAGCGTCATCGTCTTGTGGAAGCGGATCTTCGGCGCGCATCTCTATATGGCCATTATTGACCACTAGATGAACCCGATAGATGGAATTCTTTTCCTCAGGGAGCAACACATTTCCAAGGTCAAAGTGTGTGGCTTCTGCCTTGAGTGTGACCAGGGTGAGTTTAGGTTGGATGACACCATTGACTTTTGTGTACGTCGGTGGCTCGTCTTCACTGACTCCTTCTAGGAACCCATTTAGATGTTGCGGGTCGATGAAGCGGAGTTGATCTCGCAAGATTAGAGCGCGCTTTTGAGGCTTATTAAGCGCGTTGAAGGTTGGGGCCGCAATGCTCATGGTAAGAAGCTGAATGGATTGTGTTGGGATCGTGGCTAGACTTTTCATGAACACTGACGGCGACTGGTCAACTCACCAACTAGAAGCAGAAGTTTGTTAGTAGGAAACGGGTTGCAATTGACTGGAAAGGGAAGCTGACAAGTGAACTCGAACAAAAAGGACCCGTTGGTGAGTATAAATACCTTAAGGCAGCAGTCTGGCGCCGTCCTCTCACTCTTGCGCCATCCGGTCCGCCCCCCACAGCCTTTGTGCTTGCGTTCTTTCACCACAGAATGGGTATTCTGCTCTTCACGGCCAGACATTGAGCTTCTTGATTCGGCGCCTGTAGACATATCTGGGTGAATCGATGATGTTTTCATCATAATGAATCTGGAGCTTTGAGTGTCCGTGGATAAAGTGGTGTACATTTGCACATGAAAGTCGCATGATTCTAGAGAGAACCAGGTGAAATGCCAGGAGAATAAAGAAGCTATGGCCGGATTTGACTCACGTGGCACGATTAGTCAGAAGTGAGGCCCTGGAGATGGAAGGAGCGACTAGAGCGCATGGCATTGGGTAATTCCATCGTCCGGCACAAGAATACTTCCAGCATAGCAATAACACACGCACTGAAAGCTCACGTGAATCATGTAGAACCACAGCATATCACAGAAGATGACTGGTCATGGAATTATGGCTCTATGATAACCAAGCTTTGACTGCAACCAGCACACTGGCGTGTAGCTAAAAGCTGGGAATATGATACAAGACATAACTCGTGTCTCAAACCTACAAGTACAAGCCCTCAGGCTCACCCTCAGTCTTCGTCTTGAGCACGCGCTCCCTTGCAGTCCTAAAGTCTTCCATGTTTACACGCATACGGCGCTCACGTAGGGCCATGAGACCGGCCTCGGAACAGATCGCCTTGACGTCAGCACCGGAGAGGTCGTCTTTCTGGTTGATGAATTCGTCAAGATCGACATCTTCATTGAGCGACATCTTAGAGGTGTGGAGAGTGAAAATCTTCTTCTTGGTGGTTTCTGATAATGGTCAGCACTGGCATACTTGAACGGATGTCGCAACTTACGATCAGGGTTCTCAAAGAGAATCTTTCGGTCAATACGACCAGGTCGAATCAGGGCAGGGTCTAGCGTCTCAATCTTGTTGGTGGCCATGATGACCTTGACATCACCACGGTCGTCGAAACCGTCCAGCTGGTTCAGGAGTTCCAGCATAGTTCTCTGGATTTCTCGTTCACCTCCCGAAGTCGACTCGTAACGCTTGGTACCAATGGCGTCGATTTCGTCAATAAAGACAATGGAGGGGGCATTCTCAGCAGCTGTCTGGAACAGCTGTCGGACTAGCCTGGGACCGTCTCCAAGGTACTTTTGGATAAGCTCACTACCAACGATGCGTAGGAACGTAGCACTTGTCTGGTTGGCAACAGCCTTGGCCAACAGCGTCTTTCCGGTACCGGGGGCACCGTACAGAATGACACCTTTCGGTGGCTTAATGCCCATCTCCTCGTACAGCTCCGGATGCAGAAGAGGCAGCTCGACAGCCTCTCGTACTTCTTGAATCTGCGACTCAAGACCACCAATGTCTGCGTATGATTCGGTGGGCGCCTTGTCGAGCTTCATGACTGAGACGGACGGATCGGCATCATCTGTGAGCACACCGACCACGGAGACGGACTTGTGGTGCAGGAGGATGCTCGCGCCAGGCTCGAGTAGATCCTTGTCGACGAAAGACATGATGGAAACGTAGTATTCGGGGCCAGTCGCGCTCGAGACAATGGCGTGGTCGTCGTCGATGAGTTCCTCCAAATTGCCAACGCCCATGGGACTGCCTCGCATGTCGTCGACGCGCGAACGCTCGTCGGCATTCCGGTCTTCCGCACCTTCTCCGGCGGTTGATGCGGCGGGCGCATTTCCTTCCTTGACGGCCTTTGCCTTGCGGAGGCGCTCCTGGTTCTCAACGTATTCCTCTTCTAGCAATAGGTGGTCGTGAATGCGCTGCATCCGGAGATATCGTAGCTTGCATCGCGCGGTCGGGTAGACGGTGGGGAGCTTTGCGGCGGCACTGGGACCAGCGGCCTTCTTCTTCTTCCTGCCGATGCGGGTCGTGGGTTGTGGCGGGGGCTCGTACTTTGGCTTATCCTTCTACAAGGCGGCTGTCAGTGTCTGGGCTGAGACACCACATGGCGGGCTCGCAAATGCTGTCAAGCCTGAGATGGCAGTTGGTACACACCTTGTCTTTCTTGCTCTTATCATCACCTGGAGGCCCACCTCCTGCGCTCGACTGCTGGTTACCCTAGACGTGGTCAGCATATCGTGGTTGCCGCTCGGGGAAGAAGCAATGTTACATACCATGACACCTGTTCAGGCAGAAGTGAGTGGATCAAGCGTGTATACCAATGAAGGGGGTCAATGACAGGATGGCCGGGCGCGCGTGGTGGGGGTGAAGACGATGAAGGCTTTGTGAGGCCGTGGATGTTTGTAAGAGGTGTTGATGTGCTGATGGCGAAGCTCGTGCATGTCGGGGGTCGGGACTAGTCCGCTGTGGCGTCACTGCACTCGATACCGCCTGGAGCCCCAGCTCTACCAACCCCAATCCATACATACTACATTTATATAGACTTGACAAGGACAGACTCACCAGATTTCTTCTGACAAACGTCTTCGTTCAAACAGGCACACAAACACACCCATCCCATCCACTGCTTGTGTCTCGAACCATCTGGAGGATCCACGCCGTCGAGCTTCAACCCCGCCGGCGAGCTTCCTGCGCCCTTCACTGGGTACGTACTTGGCCTTCATTCTCATACGGTACGGGTAGGTGGCGTGTTTTGCTTGTCCCATTCTGGCCCAGCATACGTCTATGGCTGCAGATTGCCAAACACGCTCTCCAACCGTATTCACGATGCATTCCCCGCACCGGTCGTTATGGGCCTCAGGCTGACTCTCACGTCTAGAAATACCCCGGTTGCACCCACCACCCACTTGCTGCCTACTTCCTCCAGCCTTGCCCTGCCTCCTTCCCCCCGCCTCACTTTCAACTGCACACACTCCACCACCACGCTGCCATGGCTGCATCGAACCGAAGCAGGCGCATTGCCAAGGAGATTGCCGATATCAAAAACGACCAGCACTCCAAAATCATTGTCGAGCCCGCAGGAAACGGCGATGATCTCACACATCTGCGCGGCCAGTTCACGGGGCCACCCGATACCCCATACGAGGGCGCCACCTACTTTGTCGACATCAAGATTCCTAGCGAGTATCCCTTCCGTCCGCCTGTGATGAAGTTCGACACCAAGATCTGGCACCCCAACGTCAGTTCACAGACAGTGAGTGCCCGCGCTGCCATGATCTTCTACTTAGAGCCACCCAAACCTAACAAGCACAGGGCGCCATCTGTCTAGACACACTATCGTCCCAATGGTCGCCAGTCCTGACCATCAAATCAGCCCTCATCTCGCTCCAATCTCTCCTCAGCACACCCGAACCAAAGGATCCCCAAGACGCAGAAGTCGCTGGCATGCTCATCCGGAACCCGGCCGAGTTTGAGCACAAGGCCCGTGAGTGGGCGGTCAAGTACGCCGGTGCGCCACAAAAGGAAATCGCAGAAGGCAGCGGTGGTGCCACGGCTGCTTCGATCAAGAAGAAGGCTCAACAAGCCAAGCAAAACGAAGAAAAGTCCAAACTGGCAGCATACCGGGGCTACAATAAGGACTTAATAGACCGCTTTGTGGCAATGGGCTTCGACGTTGAGATTGTCGTAGAAGCCTTTGAGTATGTTGGCATCGATCGCATGGGCGGTGAGGACTATGAGCTGGAAGAGGCCTACATGGGCGACATTACTGCCCGCCTGTTTGGCGAAGCTTGAGCCCATCATATTTTTTGCCTTCATTTTCTTATCGACATGTTACCGCACAGCGGATAAGGGCATGCTTTGTCCTAGTAATTGCCAAGACCAGCATCCTATCCACTGGTTCCTGGCATGCGCGTTGAGGGCCCCAAGGCTAGAACTGTCCACCATCCTAGACCGTCATGGCTTCTGAAGTGGGTCATGAGAAGCAGGCGTTTCCTTTTCCTTCATATTATGTTATCTAACTTATTTCATCACTCACAAAGGCGTCACATGACTGGTGTTATGGCTAGGGCAGAGGACATTCCAGGATAAGTGGATTTCTCAATAAATGATTTTTCGAGAAAACAAATCTGTTCAACTGTGATTTAATGTTGTGAGGTTCTTTAAAGGATATGCTTGAGATACTGCAATCACGTGTGTCAATACCGCGACCAAAAGATTCGTCAAGTAAGGAATGAACTTGAAGTTTTCACACAAGTACTGAACCATCAGTCGTTATGTACAGTTGTTGCGTTACAAGAGCGTCGTCTGAGCATAAAGGAGTGAGGACTGCAGAGGAATAAAAGATGAGTATTAAACATTGACTTCATCAGACATACAGGAATACCAACTATACTAATCGACATACTTACCGGGACCCTCACCGTCCAACAAGTACCCTCTGACTCTTCCTCGTCTCAGTGGCATAATTCCTCTTCTCCCCCGTAACAAGCAACTGCACATGACCCTTTACAGTCGGCGTGTACGTCACATTCGCACCCTGTTGGACAGCAAATGCTTCGTATGCAGGCTTACTGTTCAGAATCCACTGAGCACTCAACTTGACACCCGGATCCCAGCGCCCGACACTGGCTCTCACCACCTGACCTACAGAGACTTTGTCGGCACCTTGAATCTGGGGATCCGCCTGGCGCTGAACCGCAGCCTTGCGGCCACCGTGCTTGATAACCTCATCCCAAACATTGCCACGCGTTGACGGCGCCGTACACGCTTCACAAAGCGGCTTGGGACCTCCGGGAGCATGCTCCTTCACCCAACTTTCCACCAACTCCAAATAATCCCAAATATCCCTATCTTGATAATTGCCCCCATGTGTCTTTTCCGGAAGGATAGTAACATTCGCCCAGCCCTTCCCGCCGACCTCATCCGTCCTGTTCCTAAACTCCTGTACGCCCTCATTGAGAAAATACGTATCCCACGAGCCGACGTAGACGAAAAGCCGGTCTGCAAGCGCAGTACCGAGATTGCGAGTGGACTTGAAGTTCGCAATGATGTATTCGGTGAGATCGAATTGTTTCCAGTAACTCACAGCTTGAGGGTAGATCTCGCCGGTCACCTTATCCCATGGCTCAAGTGGATAGTTATTGTAGCCTTGGACCCCGAACACGGCGTTCCAGATGTCCCACTGGTTGAAGGAGCGCGAGGCAGTGCCGAAGGTGAGTTCCCAGTGGCTTTCGGACGCGACGGTGGCTTCGATGACTTGCGTGCCGTTGACGAAGGTCCGGATACTGGGGACGCTGCTGCCATCGTCGCGAGTGTATGCGTTGGAAGCGGTGTAGAGAGCGATGTCTTGGTGGCGGTAGAAGGATAGGGAGTCTGGGTAGGAAGAGAAGCAGGCGCCGAAGAGGTCGGGGCGGTAGATTACGTTTGCGATTGATTCCCAGCCGCCGGTTGAGCCGCCGTCTTGGATGCGGGCGTAGGGGGAGCGGATGGTGTGGAATTCTTGTTCGATGTAGGGTAGGAGTTCATCGTTTAGGGCATCGCCGTAGGGACCTAGGTTTGCGGTGTTGACGGCGTACTAGTCGTCATAGTAGGGTGCTTCGTGGCGGAAGGCGACAGTGATGAATTTAGGAACTGGCCGTTCTGGCTTGCTGCCTGTTGCGGGGATGATGCCTTTGTTCCAGATGGAGGTGAAAGTCTCGTCTTTGCCGTAATTGTACGCACCAAAACCATCTGCCCAGTGGTTTTGGTGGTAGATGACGGGGTACCGTGTCTTTGTGTCATTGGCATTGTAGCCGGCTGGTAGCACGATGTTGGCGCCAACGTACATGTCTCGTCCCCAGAACTTGCTTAGCTTTTTACTACGGATCTTGATATGCTTGAGAAGCTCTGTGTCCTCGTAATTGCCCTGGTTGCATCCGCCGATTTCTTTCCCATTGAATTCGGGGACTTCGGTGATGTTGTTGAAGGTCAGTTGAATGGCTTGTTGGCTGCCAGATATGGTGATGTTTGTAACTGGTGTCACTAGACTGCCAAAGCCATTGACGTTTGGCGCACCGTCGCCGCATGGAAAGCGGAGGCTAACCTTGGATCCATCGCTGCGGGTTACAGTCTCGTATCTGGTGAGGAATGCTTGTACACTGTAGGTACCTGGGTCAATGTTGTCAAGACTGGGGTTTGGCCAACCAAAGACTCCAGTTGCAGTACTGTCGTTACCACCACCAGACAACGTGACGGCCTTATCCGATCCAAACCCGTACACGTTCTTTCCGAATATCTTGTTGGGTGATGAAGTGACATCGGTGTCATCGAGAGGATCGGTTCCAGCAGGCGCAAACATCAATACAATGCGACCATCGGTAGTTGTATCCAAGAGCCCGTTAGCAACCAATAGTTCGACGTTGAGGTTAGTGGCATTGCTGCGCTTTGTATCGGACAAGGCAGCAGGATGAGCCAATGCCCCGACAGTGAGCGAAGCAAGAAGGAAATGCTTGATCATTTTGCACACGAGAACTGTAAAACAGTCTCAATCGAAGGAAAACAAAGTTCGATCACTTAGAGTACCAAGCTTTTGGTGGGTGGGTAAGCTTTTCTATGCTCATATGAAAATCTAGGCTAACCGTCATAGTTCTAGCCACATGGAGAAGACGCAAACCCTGGCTCTCGGTCGATCGATAAAGCGGGAAACCCCAGACCAAGCGGGCTAGTCCACCAAAACGACCAATCTTCACAACAGGATATCAGCAGCACCACAATATTATTTTAAGAGAAAATTAGAGCCAGTGATCGCGCTTACTCTATAAGTACTATACCTAAGCGTATAATAACTAAAATAATATCAGTCGTGCTGCAGCAGGAGCAGCGTTTCTAAGCGGGCTTCATACCGTTGGTGTTAGGCAATTTTATTTCCAGCTTACCCGATCGACCGAGAGGCTGGCGGGTCACTGAGTGGGGGCTACAAGATAACTGTCCGAGATTGATACCAAATACGAAAGATAGAAGCAATTATATCACCAAACATGTTTATCCATGTATCGTGATTAATAATTGGAGACTGCTAGTGATGCTAGTGTAGTTCCAGCACAGTGGTTTCTGGCATCACTTACGCAGGAACCATGTCTTGATATTCCTGGAAATAGTACAAGATTCACCCGTTCAACTGAGAACAGGAAGCATAAAGTTTCTTGATGTCGCGAGCTTTAGAATGCAATATGTGCTTTGCTTGTGCAAGTAGTACAAGTGCTGTCAGGTCAAGCGGCTAACTACATTTGGCCAATGATAACATTCTGGCAGATGACAGCAACATCAATAATACTTTCATCCTGGCTCTACCTTTCTACGATTTTGTCAAATTTTTTAAGAGAATAAGGGTGGACGTGAGCATGATAACCTTTTTCGTTCTGCACTGTCTACCTAACTTACTTGACGTCACGACTTCTAGATCGACTACACTGGCGTATCCAGACACCTCACACAAGATGAACATACCTCAATCCACCCACAATGGCCCATATAACCATCAGACATAACAAGCTTGGCTTGATAAGATGCCTAAAACAAAACAACAATGCCTTCATCAAGCTCCTAGGTCTTCCCTACGGCACCATCCCCCATCGTTTCTCACGCGCGAAGCTCTGTCCAAGCCTATCAAACAGCAACAGCGAGAGATACAAAGACGGTATATTTGACGCCACAGTTCCTAGTCCCTCGAGTATCCAACCATGGGGCAGTGTCAAATCCGACGCTGCAAATATTCCGCTTCCAACAGACAACTTCCCAGATGATGAAGCCCAATCCGAGGATTGCCTGAATCTCTCTATACACCTACCCAGGACGCTCATAGATGATAATGCGGAAATACACTCTACGGCCAGATTACCCGTTCTCGTCTTCATTCATGGAGGCGCATATTTTTTAGGGTCAGCAAACCGACCATACTACAACCCGGAGAACCTCGTCAGCCACGCCATACACCGCAGCACGCCCATAATATTCGTAGCCATCAATTATCGCCTCGGCGCACTTGGATTCTTGCACTCCAACCACGCGGGAGATCTGGTCCCGGAGAACAACGGCATCCACGATCAGGTTCTCGCATTCGAGTGGTTACGAATGCACATTGGCGACTTTGGCGGAGATGTTGATAACATCACTGCTATCGGACAGAGTGCAGGGGCTGAAAGTATTTCCGTGCAGACTATGCACACGCCGTTGTTCAAGCGCGCTATCATGTTTTCTGGGACGCCCGTTACGATGCCTGCCATGATGCCGGACGAGCATCATGATAATTTTCTCGCGCAGGCGAAGAAACTGGGTCTTCGCATCACCGAAGAGTCTGACGATAGCGAGAGAGACGCCAGACTAATTGCAAATGATATGATAAACATCGATGTATCCAAGATTAGAGGCCTAGCCTGGGTCGGTCTGCCATGTACAAACAGTACATATTTTCCCTTTGAGCGACCGAGCATGCAGTTGGTAAAAGAAGGCAAACTGGCTCCTCCAAACTGGCGTGAATGGGCGAAACCCGTCGAAGCGCAGATTATTGGGTCGACTACGTATGACGGCGGGATATCCTACAACATGATGAGCAAAGACGGTAGCAGAAGCGGCCACGCTGAAGCCTTTACCAACATCGCTCAAGACGTCTTGGGTCCTAAAAATGGCACAGCACTTTTAGATCTGTATGGTATCAGCTCCGCAGCCAACGACGCAGACGCCCTCCAGCGCATCTGTCTGTTTGAAAGCGACATTGGCTTCTTTGCCGCAGCACTGAGTCTCGCGCAAGCAGACCTCGTGCCCGCCACTTATTTCCACGTCTTCGACCTTGGCAACCCGTTCCCGGGCCCCATGGGCAACCACGGGGCATTTGCAACGCACACTTTTGACATTGCTACGTTGCTTGGTGGAGATCATGAGGATAAATTACCCGCGCACTATGCACCCGTGCTTTCGCAGTGGCGCAATCGTATTCTCGATTTTGTTGTCCATGGAACGCCACCGTGTGCGAGATATACGAGCGCTGCTGCAGGAAACGGTCTGATTGTTGACGAGAAAGGCGTAAGAGAAGTTGGCGGTGAAGCATGGCTCGATAGCCATGGCGGGAGACGAGCAAGGTTGTTTGAGCTGGCGGCTAGTATTGATCCTGACGCTGGCTGCGATATTCTCTGGCTGGAAGTCTGTCGACGATTCTTGATGCAGAGCGAGTAAAAAATCGATATCTCTGTCTTTGACTCCTCTCAAAATACATATCATTCCCTACTTTCCGTCACGTTGCCCACCGTTTACGTGGATAGATGTCTACATGATTCATTGATCAGTTCACACGCAGGATACTAAAGATCAAACCTGTTGATCGTCATCATCGGTCCGAAAATGTAACCCAGCACGTCCGTCTCTCCTCGTTTGATTCGTCACTCGGACTTATATCTCTCGAGGTTAAGAGATAGATATGAGAAATCCCGCAACTTTGCCTCTTTCCCCGCTATCGTTTGATGCGGGGTAAATCTTACACATGCAGAGATACGCTGTGGTGTTTCCTGTGTTGACCGAACATTCGCCTGGTAAGCGTGAGACCCGACACTTTGGACCAGAACGACCCGTCTTTACAGGGAAGGTTTTCCTGGAGAACTACTTAAATGTAAAGCTTTCGCCGCGTACTTGCTTACATGTCTGTCCAAAACCATCTCGCACGAAGGATAAACATCTTATCGACGGTCTCGCCCACGCACTTCTATTACGCTGGCCCTGTGCACAAAGGCTCTTTTCCGTTGGTCTCAGTAGCACAACACGGCTCTTGGTGTGATAAGAAAGATGGCTTCCGCGGTTTTTGTCGATCCCAACGACCCCGGTGCGCCGATTGTGCAAAAGTATGCTCTCGAAGCAGCGAAGCGTTTGAGGGAAGATGGTATGAATCAGTATGAGCAGCTTCACTTTAGCGAAAATGAACGTCTACACAGCCTGGTTAAAGATATATGGGCCGATCATGATGCACTTGATGCGCTTCCTTTGCCCATTAAGGATGATGGTCGCGTCAAGTTTTTGATCATTGGGGCTGGGATAGCTGGAATTATCACGTCGATCAAATTGATTAAGAAAGGATTCAAACCGGAAGAAATACTCATGGTTGATACCGCCGGAGGTGTTGGAGGAACATGGTATTGGAATCGGTATCCGGTAGGCTGTTCATGCGTTACTTCGGGCCCGCATTGATGAGACTGACCACAGCAACATTAGGGATTGCATTGTGACGTTGAGTCATATTGCTATTTTCCCTTTTTGGAAGACACAGGATATATGCCTCAGAAAAAGTATTCCTCCAGTTTTGAGATTCGCAAGTACTTGGAGCAGCTCGTCGACAAGTTTGGGTTGAATAGTCGAATCTTGTTCCGCACACAAGCCAACAAACTCGAATGGAACGACGATATCAAGGCCTGGAAGGCTAGCGTAGTTATGAGACGTGGTCCAGAAGGAAAACAAGAGGAAAACCTTTCGTTTCATGCCGATACGGTTACCATTGCCACTGGTCCACTTCCTTACCCAAAAGTACCCAGAGTACCTGGATTGGCCCAATTTTCCAGGCCATTGCTCCATGCCTCGCGTTGGAACTACGACATCACCGGAGGTTCCGCCAATGACGAAATGCCAGACATGGCCAAGCTCAGAAACAAGGTAGTAGGTATCATCGGTACAGGTGCTACTACAATCCAACTTGTTCCCCAAACGGCCAGGTTCGCCAAGGATGTCTATGTATTTCAGCGCACACCTCCCCAAGTGTACGCTCTAGGTCAACGTGATACAGATCCCGAGGATTGGCATCGGAGGATAGCCGCGAAACCTAGGTGGCAACGAGCTCGGAGGGAGGCCTTTGCAGAAGCGGTGGTTGGGAATCGGAAAATGGAAGATGAAGATCCCAATCATGGATGGGTACAAATAAAAAGCTTCGGCTCCCTCTACGGCAACGCTCAGTTTGGCAATGTTACACGCGACAAATTGCAGGAGCATATTGGTAGACTGCTCGCACTCGATTCGAAGAACAGCGAAAGAGTCCGCTCGCGGATATCGGAGATTGTTAAAGACAAGGAAACGGCTGCAAAGATGACGCCTTGGTACCCGACATGGTGCAAGCGTCCGACTTTTAGTGACCAGTATCTGGAAGCCTTTAACAATAGTAATGTTCACATGGTTGACACAGATGGTGCTGGAATCGATAGCGTCACAACGAAGGGTGTTGTTGCCAACGGTCAAGAATACCCGGTTGATATCCTTATTCTAAGCACCGGGTATCGCTCACCGCGTGCTAGAGGGGCTCCAGGGGCGCGTACCGGCACGGAGATTATTGGTCGTCATGGGCGTCAAATATCAGAAAAGTGGGAAACACAGGGCGTCAGTACTTTCCAAGGAGTTCTAACCAACGGGTTTCCCAATCTCTTTATGCTAGGTATGGACCAAAGTACCTCAACAGCAAATTGGAGTCATGTCATGGATGTGATGAGCGAGCACGCGACTTCCATTATTGAAATTGCCTCTAGGCAGACGCTGGATAGACCGGGGACTGTAGTGATTGAGCCCTCGGCTGAGGCAGAGGAAGGGTGGGGCATGGCAATTGCGAAATGCTCTGGCCTCTTTGGTGCAAACGTAATCTGCACGCCAGGGCATCAAAATCTGGAGGGTGAGACACTAAAGATGCCAGCGCCAGATGACCATGAAGCAATGATGAAAAGGGCAAAGTCGGTGATTTGGGGCAGAGGTATAGTGGACTTTACCCGAATGTTGGAGAGGTGGCGTGAGGATGGCAAGTTGGAGGGTCTTGAAGTGACTGTGGGGTGAGGCAGGTGCGAGTAGCGCCAACAGGCAGGGATCCACCTTGAGTTGTATAGGACACATTGAATTGACGACTGCTTTCAAGCTGAGATAAAGAAAGCGAAACTAAATCGGATTGCCATGGGATTGGCCTCGATATTAGTAGTAGCTGGTTGAGGCTTATAAATTTTCAATCGATGCAACGACCATGTCACTTGCAGGCGTTGTAATGGCAATTCCTGTCCTATTATTGTGACTATCTTATGATCCTCCTTACTGATGTTGTCATCGAAAAGAGAAAGACCCAGAGGTCAACAGCTACAGCGCAAGCGGTGAATAACATGATGATGATGCTCGAATGAATCAAGGTATCGACCGTGTCCTAGCATTCGTGATGTCTGCTCTCATGCGAACGAGACTGAAGGTACAGGGGTCTCCTAGTGGTTGGTTAGTAACCATGCATGTAGGCTCGGTTCCGTACTTGCCGCTTTCAGCACTTGGTAGGCGTTGTCTGTTTCCAGCGCAACAGAGTCAGGCTTCACTCCGTCAGCCCACTTCCTTTCCCATTCTACAGTACCATGCACTCGATTCACTGGCCCGCCATCTCCAGAACTTGTTGGGTCATCTGCATATGTTCCTCCAGTGCCAGTAGCATTACCGTTCTTCACTGCACCACCAAAGCGAGTGCTGGGCTTGGCTGATGCTCCACGCTCATTGAATTTGCCGAGGATGACGAAGCCTGCTAAGCCCCAGATGAAAATGAAGGTGGCTGAGCAGCTAGCGATGAATACAGTGGGTACAACAAAGAGCAGAGAAAAGCCAACGACGAAGAAGGTGACGCTGAGGGAGACAAGTAGTCCGAGGAAGAGGCAGGTGGCCAGGGAGACAAGGAGAGTGGCGGCTGCGAAGGCGACGAAGAGAACGAGGGGAATGCCGGTGAATGCGGCTTGGGTGGTAAGGAAGGCCTTTGCATAGTCGTCAGTTTGGGCAATGCAGGCGCCTGTAGAGAACATACTGCTGTCTTGGGGTTTCGATTGGCATAGTCGCGTGACTGCTCAATCATCTCCTCCCGGCGGCGGGGTGGGAGGAGTTGGTTCGTGGTAGCCCCAATCTGGGCCTCGACGCTTTTGGCGGCATGGTGGACGCGATGGCCAACATGATCAACAATGTCCCCGGCTTTCTGGGCGACGGAAGGCATTGTGGGGGTGGGGAGATCGATGGAGACGGGATGAGATGAGATGACAGGAGATTAGCAGGGGACGAAGAAGCAATGGAGACGGATGGTGTTTGTCACTGGAGGGAGAAGGAAGGATGAAAGCACAGTTGGAATTGCCTATTTACACGGCACGCCGTTACCCTCGGAGCCAGCTACAGTAATTGATGGATCCAAATAGGGCAGCGCCAGGATGGTTGGCCACGACAATAGCGTTTGGGATATGCGGCAGTGAAGAGGGCTGGGACGCGTGATTCGCGCGTACGTCATGCCATCCGCGCTAGTCAACACCCTTGTCGCTCGCCTACCATCTTTCTCCTCACCGCCCCAGCGTTCTGCCAATTCAAGGTCGAACTTTTTGACATGGCGCGACACGCCCTCCCATATCGCGCCCGCACCGACGATATGAACGACAAGAAGAGAAAGAGACATGCCGAAAACGGCGACCGGCCCAAGAAGAAGGCCGTCGTCGCGCCCCAGGGCAATGTCCGCATCGACATGGTGGAGAGCAAAGAGACGCTGGGCCCATTGCTCGGTATGTGACTGCCTCTCCAGCCTGTCGCAATAACTGCGCCGTTGCCTGCAATGCCTACCGTTTCCCGCTGACTTTCCAAAGCTGTCACTCCTGGTCTTGCCGTTCCCCCAAAAATCTCATTCGCCCCATACAAGCGCACAAAGGTCCTCCCGCAGGGCGAAAGCACCGAGCTGCTCTTCCAGTCTTCTGATCATCCTCGCCTCGACTACATCGCACAGGAAGAGCGCGATGGCAGTTCCGAGAGCCAGCTACAGGACTACGTTGGTGTTTACGACCCGGCGACAAGTAAGCTGCAAATTGTCCCCGTCAAGAGAGTTGTTGTCCGAAGCACACTGCGAAGCGAAGTCGAAGAGATGCGCCAAGAGCAGGAAGCGCTCGAGGCCCAGAACAACACAATTATGGCAAAGAGAGCTGCGCTTGCAGCTGAATTCGGATCCAAGAAGTCAAGAAAGGCCCTCGAAGACCGCACGCTGAACGCCATTAAGAGTGGCGCCGGAGCCAATGAGGTTGCCGAGAACGTTTTGAAGCAAATGTCCACCTCCACCAGTGTCATGCCCACCAGCCAAGACCTTGCGGCAGCTGTCGACAGCTCAAAACCACGGCCAGTTCCAAATCTCGCAGCGGAATACCCCGGCGATGTCTACCCGATCAGTACTGTTGTTGGCAGCGAGCTAATGACTATGCTCGACGTAAAGGACTGGGTTCAGGCATCTGCAGCTGGTCAAGGTGTTGAAGTCACTAGCAAGTACGTTGCAAGGCGCATCGTCAAGCTCGCCAAGAACAAGCAAATCCAAAAACTAAAGGTTTTGCGTTTTATTTTGCTCTGCATAAACTTTAACGCCGCTTTGGTTGGTGCAGGCGGTGCTCGGCCAAAGAAAATACCCATTAAGGGTAAGCTGGAAGCCGCCATGGGTGAAGATGCGCCAGCCGGATGTGTTTTGGCCATCAGACGGAAGTTTGCCCCCGAGGGGTGAGTGTTTCTGATTCCCCAGTTACAAGAGACGGCGTTAACATTTTTTTAGGAGCTCCGAAATGCCTCGCTGGAACGTCGATAATCTCATGACCCACATCGCAGCCGCAGCCCTTATCGTCGATGACCAAGCAGTCGACGTCAATGATCTCCGCGAAGACCTCAAACTCGAGAACAAGGAGTAAGTAGCCCGGCTTGTAGACCAGATCTGTAGCACATACTGACATTACCGATAGAATCAAGCAATACTTTGCTGAACTAGGCTGCAAACTCACACCCCCAACGCAGACAGATCTCACAAATCTGAAGCTCACAAAAGCCGAGAGTATCAATCATTTCGTTGCAAAACTCAAATTACCATTGACGTTTCCAAAAGTCGGGGGCAGGTTTAAGAGCAAGTAGTCATAGTCAATTTTTTTTAGCGTCGTGATTGCAGTTATCCACAGGTGTTCGGGTCTAGTCACCGAATTGAATGTATACATGTTTGAACACTTACGAGAAGACCTCTTCTGTTCTTGGTTGGGGTGGACCAAATTAAGTTGCGATCAATGACTTGTCGATTATTTGGTGTTTCCCTCCGTACGGGTACTGATGAGATTGCTAATCAAATCTTTAATGTGCAAAGATAATCACCTTTTCCCCGACAGTCTTGGAATTCCTCTCAATCAGGAAATAGTTGTGCGGATTGTCTTTCGAATATCCGAATGACCTAGCTTACTAGCCGTACTACTTGAAGTACTTAGTGCAGGCTTCATCTTGTATTTGGACACACTCGTCTGCCCCTTCTGTACAGGCTAGCAGATGGGTATCTCTTACCCGGAGGTATGGTAGTGGTCGCACGGATCATGGGTATGGGTTGGGTAGGGTCAGACCATTTCTGGATAGAGGTAGGGTGGGGTCGCACAGACCATGGGTAGGGGTAGAGGTATGGTAGAGGGTCACCCGCCTGCTATCCTAGTTGCCACGCGCACACATGGAATGTGCAGGATCATGTCATCTGCCTAGTTTAAATATAGTAGCTGGGTACGATGACGAATTGGGAATATTCTAAAATCAACGTAGGCCTTGTAGACATGTCGTGCGCATTTATTGTTCTTTTCTCACGCTTTACCATAACGCATCCTGCTCAAGTAAGGTGTCAAATGCTGAACATCCTGACGCGACATCACTTATCTTGAACTTTGAGCCAAAGTAATTCCTGCATGAGACATTGTTGTAGTCCACTGTATAAGGCGGACTGTAGCGTGGCCTCGTGCAACAATTAACTTTGGATTCCTTGTACGCGAAAACCCCCAGGGGACTGATCATAATATGCAACAAAAGCTGCAATAAGTCCAACGAGTACTCCAGTGACTTGTATTTTTATTTCATTCTTGTGCTATCGTATGTTTCCTATATGGACATGCAACAGCACATAAGCTGCACTGACACATCGTCCGCAGTAGGACTTTGGGAGCCCCATCCCCACCCTTCTACTCTCGACCCATTCTCCCACCGTGCTACGAACCTCAAAGGCTTCGAGAACTAAAGACTCTATGACGGAACTCAGTTCCAAATTCCCATCAAAGCCCCATGCGCATGTGAATTTTACCATGACCCTAACATGCAAACCAATGACACCACCACAACGCCATTCCCGCCATTGTCCCACCGACCCAGCAAATATCCAAAACAAACGATCTACACGTTGTAAAAACCACAAGCCACTTGTTTAGATACCGATCTGCAATGAGCCTACCACATCATTGACTTTTGTCTCTCCCGCTCCAATAGATGACTCCATGTCCAAGTGTCGTCATGACATCACGATTGTCACTCAAGCGCATCACCCACTCGCACAATCCCTATCTCCCAGTGACGACAAGCGCCCCAAACCCAAGCCTGTCAAGTAACATCTACCTATCCCCTTAAATATAAATAATACTTGTCAACCCTCGAGAAAGTTACACACCCCATCCACACCCAAATTTAAATCCCAACAACTCCAAACCTAACCTCCAAGACTCCTCCCCCGAACAAAAATCCAAAATGCCCAAGTCCACCGGCCCCCTCATGGAACAACTCGGCATGGGCACAGAGAACCAATCCACACCCAAATCCACCTACCCAGACTCATCCAACATGACCGACAGCACCACCGCGGCAGCCGATAAACTCGGCGCCAACAAATCCACAAACGCCATTCCCCAGGACAACCCCAGTATGCTCTCTTCTGCAGGTGCAATTGGGAAGAACTGTATGTTTCACATCCATCTCACCCCTTCCCATTTGAAATATCCCGTTTTCAAGTTGATATGGTACTAATGTTCGAGGGAAATAAGTCAACCCAGATGGCGCGGTAGGAGCTATTGGCCAAGCGATTGGAGGTCCTTTTAGCAAGGATGGTGTCATTGGAAGCCAGTTTGATGCGAGTAAGAATGGGATTGCGGGACATGTGGAGCGGGCGGTTGATGGGCCGAGCAATCCGGCTGGAAGCTCAAAGTAAAGTTGCTATGTAGAAGACGACTTGTAAATATAGCCAAGAGGCCAATGTATTGAATTGAGGAAAGAAATGTAAACTTGAAGTTCACTAAAACCATGTAAAGTGTTGGGTTATTGGTGTCTCTTCCACATCACAGTGTTTGTAAAATCTGCATAACAGTAGGGCGGCTTGACAGATCGTAATACAGAATCTTCATTTACACAGTTACTGCAATGCTAATAATACAGTGACGAGTTTTGCTTGTGTAATACCAAAATCGCATTACCCATCATAAACAGACTACATGGCATTTCCAGCCTGTATGTCTAACCTCCTAGCCTACGGCCAGGTCCCATTCCACCCCAAGACGTGTTCGCACCCGTAGTCCTGCCCGTAGTTGGCTGTGCGCCGCTTCCAGGTGCACCGGCCGCCCTTCCGCGTCCCTGCACAGCATGCCCGTATCCCCTATCCTGGACACTGCCGGCTGTTGCACTGAACCAACCCTTCACAATCTGAGGGGTACGAATGTAGTTTGTTCCACCTCCGAACGTAGGCCAGATCCTTGTGAGGAAATCGTAGAGATGTGCAGCAAGGAGGCCGGTCAGTTGCGAAGCCGCTGCATCAGGACCATCGATGACGAATGTAAGGAACAGCATGGCGAAAGGCAGGAACTTGGCGTCGAAGTTGAGAATGAAGAATTGCACGGATCGCGTAGGGTTGTCCTGGCCAAAGGTGTACGCGTATGCGAGAGACAGCGCAGGAAGGAAGGTGTATGAGCCTAAAAGGCAGCCTGCCGTTCCCTTTACATGGACCGTTAGCACAAGCCCATTCCAGGTTACATCCACAACAAGCGATTCAACAAAGCAAAACAAGTGGTAAAGGTATGTAGGGAGCCCCAAATAACCTTGCGAAATAGAGAGTTCGCAACGCATCGTTATGTGACAATCCCACCATGCCTACACACCATACAGTCCCTTTTGGATTGTAGCGGAACTGCATGATGTGCAAGGGTATTCTTCCTCGATTCCAGGAACCGCTTCAGCTAGATTATTTTTTGACTGGGCGGGCAGATATGTCGAGGTGGTCGAGACCGTAGTCGGTGCGTCGCAGACAGCTTGGGTCGATGCGATATGGACAAAGTACATGTATATGCGATGGGGCGCAGAATAGCTACGAGCAGGTACTTACCACAATGACGCTGCCAACGAACATGGTATACACAAAAAAGTCGCCGGGCTGTGAAAAGCGGCTGGACTCGCGCTCAATGGAGCTGCCATATTGGTACAAAAAGTATGGGTCAAGCAGGATGCCGAACTTCGGTTTCGTGAGGAGAAACGCAGAGAAGAGTCGCCAGAGCTGCGGGATCATCTTGGTAGTGAAGACATATTGAGTCGCGAAGACGACATGGTAGAGGTTGAGGATGCCACCATAACCCAGCGCCGACACGACGACAGCTGCAGCTGTAATGGATCTATGGGAAGCTGTTAGATGCGAAACCTTAAGAGCTACGCGAAGAAGAATAAGGAAGCTTACCTAGAGACCGGGGGGAGCGTCCAAAAAACGTCCATTGTTGCGTGAAGCTGTGGCAGCCACAGACAGATGCGACAATGAAGTGTGGTGGGCGAGGAACAGCGGAAGTGCTGCCTAAAGAACCAGACGAAGCGAATTCGCAAGGTGGCTTTTGAAGAAAGCGGCGCGCCGTTGGTGGAGAGACCTTACGTCAGCCTTGCCTCCGCAGAACAAAGCACGTCATTGGTCCGTTAACTCCGCACCACCCCACACGCAGCAATGTCATTACTCCGTGATACATGGATTATTTGTGTGTTTTTGGGAATTGGTGTGGGTTCAGTGCTATAATAGTGCTAGTAATGTTTCTTTCAAGACTTTCTATGAGCAGAATGACTGTATAGATTGTGCTGTTGTGAAATCCTGGAATCATCTAGAAGAAGAGCCCCAAAACGGAAGCATGTCTGTAACCCATTCATTGCATGTGTGGATAACAAATAGACGCCTGATATCGTACAATACAAACAGCCTTCCCTAATCTCTAACCTGGCTCGTGGTATCCTCCCATATGCGACCCTATGCACTTTTTCCATCTGGTCCATGTACATCGCTCTCCGCTCCTACTCCTGGCGTCCCTCTCTCCTCGTACGTATCCTCGTACCGTCTCCAGATCTCCATATCCCTCGCCAGCCTCTTATGATGTCTAACGCGATGCTGATAATTCACCATGCGCTTGTCTGCTTCGAGCATGCCGCCTAGTATCATCCCACTCATTTGTATGTATCTGATCTGTGGATTAGCAACCATGGACTTTAGAGCAGCATGCAATTCAAGAGGGAAGGTATGTAATCATACGTTTTGAATTGGACAGTCAGACCGCGGTAGAGGGGGGAAAACGCATACGCGACACCGCCTCCTACGGCGAAGAAAGCACCCCACTGGTTGTATCAAAGTTAGTTTGATGTCTCTTGTATGGCCAGGAAGTCTTCTAAAACACAGATAAAGCATAGAAGGAATCAGATGACATGACTGCGACCTGTGCAGTCGTTGCAACTTCCAATCTTGACTCTCACGTGAGATTCGCTCATGCGCCCACAGCTAGCTCTTTCGTCATTACTTTCCTTCTCTTGCTTCCTGTTTTGAAGCAAACTCTTAAATTCGTAGTAAAGGGAAGGCAGGGATGTAATAGATGTAATCCGCGCGAGAGCCATCTCGTACCTTTGTACCGCCGACTAGCGCACCACGCGCCGCCTCCCAGGCCGCCTGGTTCGTCTCTTCATCCTTCTCTAAACTGCCATGTTGTCTGACCATCTTCTTAGCCGAATTACCATGAGAATATGGAAAAAGTTGTGATCTGGTCTCGAGATTGCAATTGGTTCGTCTGTGGCTTTGGTTTTGAAAGTGTGAGGTTCAATTAACTCGTTTCGAGCGAAATGATGTCGTCAACGTACATTTTCGGCCGGAGCTCGGACATGTCAATTATGAGCTTGTTTAGTGGGGTGCACCCCACGCAGTGCGATCGCAGACGGAAATGCACAATGTCCAAATCTGAACTGACTACATTTCATACCTGCAACAAACCAATGAATTAGTCATGTTTGGAATTTTAACGAAAAACTGAAAGTCGAGCATTTTTCTTGAGAAGAGTCCGAAACTTCAATCTTGTTTATAACAATCTAAATGGTATCTTTGAAGAAAAACAGCCGTCCAGAGATGAGCCTAAGCCTAGAACATGCATGTACTCAAGAAGTATAAATTATCCAGACCAGACGGTTCCTTCGCCCAACGACCAGAATTCCGAAATCGTCAGCTACCTGTGGTAGAAAAGAAACGCCGAATAACCTCTGTCGAGAAGGTATATGCAAAATGAGCCCTATATATATACAGGCGAAGAAAGCGATTGCAAACAAGCATTGCAACAATAGAGTGATGGTGGGCGAGAAGCAGTAAAATGCAGAGGCCCAATCACGATTAGGTGTGATTAAAGTTGTCTGTTTGATTACTCTGGGAATGGAAATCCAACTGATGTATTACCAAAAGACATTTCGAGCTCTTTTTCCAAAGGTGTACTGTCGTAGTCAATGTCTATCATCGGCGTCGTAGTTATTTCCGGAAGTAGGCTACCAAGCTGTAGATCCTTCTCTGCAGTAGGAGTGCTCTCGATGGTAACTTTTTCAAGAATCTTGCCTAGACTGTTTGCCGTATCTGGCCTTTCGAATTCTTCCTCATCGACATCCATGGCTGTTGGTATGCCGTGTGCGATGTTGTAATTGCGGGTCAAGTACTGCTGCAGACGATACTCTTGCCTGGCCCAACTCTCGTCAACCAGCCCCAACGCGGCCTTGATGTCTTGATCTGACAGACCTGTCGGGTAGTTGGGCTCTTTTGCAGTCTTGCTGACCACTCTGTTTGTGATTCTGCTTCGAACCGAGGATGATTTTGATTGGTTGTTTGTTGGCAAATCGTCACGCATTGATTTGACTTGGTCTTCTGTTTGCTTGAGCGCCATTTGGCGGGATTCATGCATAGATGGAAGATATAGGAGGGTAGTGTTTCGATGGAGCGCATTAACAAGATCCGTGAAGCCAGTCAAAGCGATACCATTGTCCTCACAGTATAGGTATTGCAGAGTATTGTTGACTTTGAGCACATCCGCAAGGGTACTCGCGCCTTGTACACCCAGCTTTTGATCTAATTCTATTAGTTCCTCAACTATTCTATACTCAAGAGGACGAACTTACATCTGATGTACAAAGCACGCAAGGTTTTGTTGCGCTGAAGTCCTCGCAACGCTCGGTTGATACCGACGCCTAATTTGGTTGTTTCGAGGCGAGAGTCTTCACCAGAAATATCGAGCCACTCAAGGCTTCTGTTATCAGCAAACATCTTCTCTAATGCTTGGCACGTCTCTTCTGAAGCGTCACATGGTAGAGATGCTCGCGAGATGTCCAGCTGTCGAATGGTGTTATTGGCGGCCAGAGCGAGTATCATCTTCCGAAAGTCGGCGTCTTCTTCGAACTCAAGCAAACGGAGAGTGAAGCTCGATGGGGCAAGGCCATTAGCGATTGCTTTTGTTAACGAGTCCAAGTCTTCCTCGATTCGGTTCTCGCTGACATCAAGATGGAGGTCGCGAGCTTTGCCCGGATGTTCGGTCATTGCGTGCAGAAGAAAAGCAATGTCCCTTCCAGTAAGAAAGCAATGATCTAATTTTATCTCGCGAAGGGCTGAAGACCGTTTGTAGTTAGAGAGGTAGCCGGCGATGGCATCGACGGTAGCCGCGTTGAGCGATGTTCCGCTAAGGATCAGCTCTTGTAATCTCCAGCCTTGGAATGTCTCGACGGATATTAGGGATTCAAGGCCAGAGGATCGCGCAAGATGTGAGAGATTCAGTCGTGTGAGATAGCCAAAAACGCCGATTTGAGAGTCGAAAATGCTTGGTGCAAGGCGGAAAGGATTGGACGAGAGATCGATGGCTTCTAGTGTGGTTTCTTGTGCACGCAATGCGTCTAGGACAAGAGACAATGCACGGTCCGTAAGACCACATCCGCTCAATTCCAGTCCCCTTAGATGACAAGCTCGCTCGACACCTGCAGCGACAAGATAATCCAAGTCAGTATCCCCCAGTTGTATTCTGTTAAGAGCTATCCAATCGACATTTGTTGTTTGGTATTTGCACAGCGGAAACAGCGCTTCCACAATAGCGCAGCCCTGATCTCTCGCACTACCTCTGGATTCCCCGTGGTCGCTGGGCTTCCGCGTGATACAACCCGAAAAGTCCATTCTTCGAAGCTTCCGGTTTGTCAGAGCCAATGCGCGGATCTCCTGAACCAATAGACAAGATCGTTCTAATTCTTCGATATCCAAGCGCGCATATGTGCCGCGTTTTGTCTTGAGACAAAGATGCTCTGCGCCATTTGGGTCTTTGAGCCCATTCAAGATATCCAGGTGTACATCTTTGAATGAGATCCCACCAAACGTTTCGTTGTACCTCAAGGCGCGCATTACAGCAAGGAGTTCCAGTGTAGTATACTGGGTTCTCCGGGAGCTGGGCGGGAGGAGCTCGAACCGTGGAGAGTCTTCTGGTGGATACGTAATCTGATAGCTAATGTTCTCTGGTTGGACATCATAAGCGATACAATAACCTATCAAAGTGCGATCCAGAGAGTCAGGGTCCATAGGGTGTGGGCTCTCTTGTCGTACAATGTCTTGGTGTACTTCCTCGGGGACCAGAAAATCTAATGGGCGCGTCTCCCACTCCGGTCTGAGACTAGATTCAACATATTGTAGGCGGACAGCTATGTCTCGAGAGGCAAGCGACGCTAATTGAAGCACCTTTGGTCTCTCTAGAGGTTTTCTGCATGCTGTCAGAGTTGCTCTCCCTGTGGGCATTCGCGCACGTACCTGAAGGTCAACTGGAAAGTATCATCAATCTCACTGACACGAACTTCAGTCAAGGTTAGGATACCATGTGACAATTGTGTGTTTTGGGACACCAAGGATGGACTGGAAGATCGTTGCGAAGGCGGCTTGAACAACGGGATGATGTGTACTTTGTGCACGCCAATTGCAAGAAAACATACTGAAGCAGATGCCTTTGTCAGATCATCGGACGAAGACCTGGCCGTGGTTTTCCCTTGGGGCCTGAGGACAACTTTGTATATGGCATAGTGTGGAGGCACATAGTCACGCTCTGCTTCTACAACACGTGCAGCCAGATGGGAGTTATGTGCAGAGATGGGCTTTGCATCACAGAGTCGGGCTGCATTGGCGGCATGTCTAATGATCTTGAGCCAAGCAAACATGTCTTCGGGATCGCCGAATTGGAGAGTCATGGAAGCGGCATGATTGGACTCGTCATCCAGGTAATACAGCTCGAGAGCAAAGTGCGGCCGTCCGTCGTCTAGGTGGTATGCGGCAACAATGTGACGCAGGGGAATTCCTTGATGACGATCACCAGATGATTCTGAGGCTAGGGACTGGAGCTCATGTGTTGATCCAATAGAGGGGCTGTGGCTGTGTCTGTATGTACTCAAGCGATGCGAGGATGGGACCTTACGATACTCAGTTCCATCGCCTGGAATTAAGTGGACTGGGGCGCATTCAATAAAAGCCTCGGCTGCTTTGGACTGACTCTTGAAGCGGATTAGATGCTTCTCGGTCAGTACCAAATATTCCTTCTTCTTCCTGAACATGGAACTGCTCGTCTGCACCTCTCCATGGTGCAAGACCTGAAGATTGTTCACATCTTCAAACAAGTATTCTCCAAAAATGGTCGAGTTCCGCGTCGAGGTTGCCGAGAGGGGCTCAGGTTCGTCGTCGCCGGGAAGTTTGTAGCCACGAAAGGAACTGAAGACGGAGCTGGCACGCTTCAGCTGGCTCTTGGAAAGATTGGATCGGGCTGAATCAGGCGGTTCTGGGGCGTTGGAGCTGGCTCCCATGGAGCCGTTGATAGTGAATGGTTCTGCATGCTGTGATACGTCGGAGAGATTCGAAATGAAGGAGGCGGTGCGGCGCTTCCGCAGCAGATTGGAGGGCTGGGTGTCGTCTTTGCTGCTCTGAGAGGTGAGGACATTGAGAGAGCTGCGACCGAAAATGCTCCGCCGTTTGTCTTTGGACATTCCGGGGTTGCAGGTTTGCGCGCACAGCCCAGTACGAGCTCAGCGGCGCGACTGTCGCATACAGAAAGTAGAGCAGTCCTCGGTGGAAGAAGCAAGGGATGCGCGTCGGTAGCTAGGTCAGAAAGAGTCGGCGTGCGGAGGGTGAGCCAGAGGAGCGGAGTTTGGACTGAGTGTCGAGGCGTAGCCAATGAACATGCAGGCGCAGGCGCATGCGCGAAGAAGTAAGAAGACAATAACAATAACAACAACAACAATCGCGGGATGGTTACGGGGCGGCAGTCGCAGTGCAGACGTCAGGCTCGGATTTTTAGTGGGACGGCGTTGGCGGTGGTGGTGGTGCAATGGTGATGTCCCATTATTCATGTGCCGTAGGTGGGCGCATATGGTACGAGGGTTCCTGGGGATGATGATGCCTTACGTCTGTCTGAACGAGGGGGGACTGGCAGCCTGCTCACGCCTCAGACGCGAAAAAGATACGTACAAGCAGGACGCCCCGCACCGGCAAAGAAAGAGAAGAAGGGGGATGCGAAGTCCACAGGGTTCTGTCTGGGTAGTAGTCCTACTGTCTACAAGACATGCGCCCAATGGCGGAGTGGGTGGGTCTCTGGTGCCCTCTCCGCGCGTCCTGGCTGTTGCTCCTACGCGTCACGTGATGCGCCCTAATAGGCGATCGCCCGGCGTTAACAAAACAAAACGCCGATGGATTTTCTGAAAATGTCGAAGCGTCACTGTCGCCGCTCATCTCAACCGCCGTCCTCACTCTTCACTTCGCCAACACTTTCCAATGCTGAGTCGCCAGTTGGTGCGAGCCTCGCCACGGCAATGGAACCATGCATGTCTCTTTTGCGCTGCTCAAAGCCTGCCACGCCCGCTACTGCGCCAGCCCTTCAGCGCCACTGCTGTTGTGCTGAAGCGAGATGTGCCTAAGAAAGCTGCAAAGTCTGCAAAGCCTAAAAAGGCTACAAAGGCTAGCAAAAAACCCAAGAATGCCCGTGAAATAGAAGAGGCCGAGGATGTAGCGGCGGACGAGCATGGCGACAACAATGGCATGTCTCTCAAAGACGCACTTCTTGGTCGCAAGCGGGAGAGACGGAAAGAGAAGGGCGAAGAACGTGAGAAGCTGAACATAAGCTCGATTGAGACCAGCGAGCTCAAATTCGAGCCTGTGCCAGTGGAAAAACCGCCTGTGCCCATGCTAGCCTATGGACTTGACCGCGTGCTTTTCAACCCTGGCGTGTACCGACTGCAGGACCCACGGTCAAGAGTGTACAACTTCGACCCCTACTTGGAGAAGATCATGCCAGCCCACGAGTTCGATTTTAAAGCCCTGAGCGAGTACAAGACTTCCTCCAAGGACAAAGACTTGCTCGCCTTGACAAAGGACATTGGCGCAAAGTTCACGGGCTCCACATCCAGCATGTCGGGCATCCTGCAGCACTTCCATTTCGTTCTGTCCAACTTTCGAAAGCTCAACCACGACATGCTCTCACGCCAGTTCCCAGATCCGTCTCCGAATTTTTCGAAAATCACTCTTGGTCCCAGTACTGTCTTTCTGAGACACAAGGACGGCATCTATGCAATTGACGCAGACAAGTCCTACGATAGACCCAACATTATGAGTTGGCTTGGTCATTCTCTCGAGAAGTTGCTCACGACCGAGCGAAGCGAGTTTGAAAGATATCGTAGATCGAATCCCGAGCAGGCACCTACAGAAGATAATTCCAGCCGTTGCTATCACTATTCGAAGCAAGGCAACATTATGATGCGGTCCCAACTGGATGCAGTCGACCCCCGACTCCCCGGAACCGGCGTTTTCGATTTGAAGACGAGGGCTGTTGTTTCAATTCGTATGAACCACAAAGAATTCGAAGAAGGCTCGGGTTACCAGCTACGACATGCGTTGGGCGAGTGGGAATCTTTTGAGCGTGAGTTCTACGACATGACACGTGCCACGCTGCTCAAGTACTCACTGCAAGTCCGGATGGGGCGAATGGATGGCATTTTCGTCGCCTTTCACAACATTGAGCGCATCTTTGGCTTCCAGTATCTCAGCTTAGCAGACATGGATGCTGTTCTTCACGGACAGCACGACACATCATTGGGAGACGAGGAGTTCAAGGTCTCTATCAACCTGGTTGATGAACTCCTAACCAAGGCTACCGCTCAGTTCCCTGACACAGTAAGCTACTTCTGTCGACTTCATACTTATGGCCAATTACTAACTCGATCATAGTCCTTGAGGATGCATTTCGAAGCACGCGAAGGCAAGACGCCCTTTATGTACATATTTGCTGAGCCCGTCACCGAGGAGCAGGCGGACGAGATCCAACAGGCAGGGGAAACTGCCCAACAAGACTTTGCGCGGGATATTGTGGGTATACCAGAAGACGATCGGAGAACTCAAGAAGCTTGGCAGGACATCCAAGACGATGTTGACGAGCAAATCAGTGAGGATCAGAGGATCATCTCGATAGCAGAGAGTAGCGAGGCCGATGCATCTGAGCAAGAACCACTCGATGCTTCTGAAAACGCGTCCGAAGACGTTTCCAAAGAGCCTACTGAAGAGACCACTGAAGAGACCACTGAAGAGACCACTGAAGAAACTGCTGAAGAGACTGCTGAGGAGGTTGCTGAGGAGACTGCTGAGGAGGTTGCTGAGGAGACTGCTGAGGAATCTACCAACGATGGAGATGAGGAAAGCGTAGGAGACGTGAAGGATGTACCCAAACCTACCTCGATCTCGGAGGGACCGCTAATGGGATGGACATTGAGCGTCCGTAATATGGTGAACGGGGGCTACGTGGAGAGGCCCGTCAACTTTACAGAACAAGACGAGTGGAAGGTTGAGTACCACATCAAGGAGATTCCAGAGCAGACTCGTTGGAGGCTGTACAACGCGCTGAAGGAGCGGCGGCGTCAACTGATTGGGCTGGACGAAGAGGAGACGGATAGGAAGCTCAAGCCCTACCGCGACCTGATCTCAAGGTTCAGCCACCGTGGGCGACAATGGAGAAAAGAGCAAGATCAGCTTAACGAATCAAAGGGAGTGCAGGTGTTCCGGCCACTTGGGCCTGGCTCCGATGCTGCACACGAACACGATGAAGCAGCGACGGCAAAGACAGAGGAGATTACAAAGGTTGAATGAAGAAACGATAGAGTCTGGGGCAACCAAGAGAAGATCAAACAGGTCTTGGATGATGTGCTCAATATCTCCGTCATGTTAGCATATGTTGCTGTTACATGGCCAAGGAATCATTCGCTATTCCAAGAAAGGCGCGAAGGAGTATCATGATATGAGTGTACGCTTCAGGACTGTTATGTAATAAGATAAATGTACAATAGAACAAAGCTACGAAGCGGGAAACAAGAAGCAGTTTGTGCATGGTTCGGGCCATGTGCGGCATTGACCGTTAGGTGCATGTGTGACGCAATAATAGTCGACGGTGCACAGCATCCCTGCTCTTCCGCCCGCAATTGGCGACGTGAAAGCTCCGCATGGCACCTCCGCAAAGCTACGCCTTATGCTCCCCGCCATGACTGCCGCCAGACAAGACACAGGCGCGCCTTCTCCGCATATCGCCAGTCTGCGTCCATTTCTCTGGTGTTTATAGTTCCGTGCCGCTGCCAAACACGTTTGCGCCCGCTTGCCTGCCGTCCCGCTCCCGCCCAAAGACCTTTACCAGGCACCCTGCGCAACCAACACCTCTGAACCCCACTCCACCACATCAAGCCAGACCACCACAACCATGGAGGCAGCAGATGTGGAGGCCAACATCGACCTCTTGCTCAGCTTCGGTGCCGACCAGCTGGACAGAACTGAGGCCAGGCAGCTACTCGCGGTACGAAAGGCACCCCGCTCAAGCACATCGCCTGCGCTTTATGAGCATTGGCTAACAACATTTCGCAGAATCATGGCAACAGCGTCGAAGCCGCCATGGACAAATACTTCAGCAGCATGGAGCAACAAGGCGGTATCTCGGTACTGAAATCCCATCTGCGCAACTCCCAGCCCAAGTGGGATGAGACTGCTTTTGGAGGTGCCATGTACGGTGCTGACGATGCAACCGTTCCCAGTACGTTGGCCTGGGCTACACAACATGTCGAGAAATAACGTGGCTGACAGGCACTCGTGTCAGGTTTCAATATTGACTACGCTCCAGGACATGACAACTACCCCCACAGCAATGTCAATAGCAGAGCACCCACGCGCCCGCCTTCTCGGACCAGCATCGCCTCCAACCAAGCCCAGGCCGGCGACGCTCCAATGCAGAGTCAGTTCATTGCGCTCGATACTAAGCCCTAAATTGGTCATACTGACTGGGAGATAGGCATAGAAGACCAAGAGAGTGGGGTCATCGGCTCAAACTCCAACTTTAGGCCAGCTACTGGAGATAATTACGACACCTCTCAATGGGCCTTGGTACCCACAACTACCGAGATTATTGCCGACCCAATACCTATCCAGAGAAAGCGCGAACAAGGTCAGCCCGCTATCCTCAAGCCGTCGTCCAACTTCAACTATCTGTCCAGTCTTATTCCCATCATACATTCAATTCCGTTATTTCGGAATGCGCTACTATGTCCCGGTATATTACAAGAGGACTATTGGATAGGTGAGGATTGGTGGAGAGGCAATCCAACCGAGACTGGGCGCATATTCGATGACAGCATAGGCCGTTCAGAAGCTCACAACTTGGAGATCATCCACGAGGCACAGCGTCTCATGGCTTTCCTCGACAACACGGACAGGATCTATGGATCAGTGAATGCCTTACTGCAGACCGAGGCTTGGGCAGAAAATCAGTCGGCTGTCGAGGATCCTGACGATGACTTGCTTAAGTTCCTGGTCATGTGGGGTTTTGCAGTACAGAGCCATGTAGCGAATGTCGAGTTGAACGGTCTTCTTCGTTCCACTGTCAATGTTGCGGGAACAACACAAGAAAGCTTTGCGCTCGACACCACTGTCACACGAGATCAGTCTAGGCTCGACTTTAGCTTATATGATGTCCTCGACGATACGCTCTTTTCCTCAGCAGTCGGAAGCGCACACATACGCGACGCCAGCAATGTCCTCATTATCCGCCTGACCTCGTCAAATACAGAGGCGTCCGATCTTGGATGTCGTGTACCAGCCACTCTCTATGTCGACCGCTATCTTGAGAAGAATAAGCATGTCATTGACAGTATGTACAGCGATATCAGAAAGCATGAGGAACAGCTGAATTCCATTCAAAAGCAGTTGGAGAAGCTGAAATACTATACTCCAAAGAAGGCTGGTGCCAAAAAAGTAGAATCGCTGCAACTGCTTCGGACCAGCATGACCATATATGAACATCCAGAGGGAGATGATTCACCCGAGGACGCACAGGTCCTATCCCAGCTTCAAGACCTCTACAAAAGTATTGAGGACAAGCTCGCAACACTTGAGAAGCAAACTGAGCACACAAAGAACATGATTGTCGGTATCTCTGGGAGATTTAAGCCTCGCGTAGACGATGGTGCCACGGACGACGATACTGGGGACGCTACAGATGGTGCAGCTGGGAGAGCTGTAGCAGAGTCTGTAGAGCCGGTCAAAATTGATTTCCCAGAGGGCCAGACACCAGAGGATGCCATGCACTACCCATATCATCTCCATGGCGTGGCCACTCGCCGTGACGTAGTCTATGTGCGACACCCAGACATCCAATCTGATGTTCCAGGCGCAATGCAGTGGTGGCGAATGCAGTATGACTCTGAATCCTCAAACCCAATAATAAGGCGAGACCGTCTCACACTACAAGAGGTCATTGAGCGAGCGACTACCGAATCTGCCTCGGCACTTCTTGTCTACGCCAACGATGATGCCATGTCAGTCGAGCCTATACCACTAGCAAAGCCCCTCCTCGATTTCGTCAAACGCGACAATCTCAACTTTTTGGAGGAGTTGCAAAAGAACGCAACAGGTTGGGAGGGCTACAACGATTATGACAATGCCGGCCAGACAAGCTGGGACAACAGCACAGTGCGGTGGGACAAGCCTCCCGTAGGCGACTGGGTTGAGGACACTTTTCCCGCAGACAACAACGAATGGAGCCAAATCTCCACCAAGGAACTACACAATCGCGCTCGCAACGATTCAAATATGAGTTCTGCTACTTTGACCCCAAACACAGAGGTCGGAGATGACAACGACGCTTCTGGTGCCGCGACCCAGCCTAATCTCGCCCGCCCCGCGGTTTCTCAACTCAGCAATGCGAGTAGCGAGACTGTAGGCAGAAGCGATGATGCTATGGATGTTGATACCCAGAAGTTGCAGAATAAGGTTTCTTTCTCTGATGTCGATATGCCGGATGCGATGGATGAGGTCGATGCACGGCACGGGAAGGGTGTGGAGGAGACGAAGAAGGGTGGTTAGTTTTGTGCTGCTTGAATTTTGATGCGAGAAACATTGCTCGCGAGGGAAATGCATGGTTTGGCGTTTTATGCCACTGTTTCTTGGAGTTGGGGTAGCTGGCAAACGGGTAGTAGGTGTAGGGAGGTTGGTATCGTGGGATTCATAGTGTAATACTGAACATGCCACTCTATTTATTCAACACCTCATCCGATTACCGTGTTCTGTGACTATTTCCTCCTCGTTTCCTACGCTTTTCTCTGCCACTAAATGATGTTTGTGTAGGTTCTCGATAAAATATGTACAAAAGCTAACTCTGCATTTTTTTTGGTCTTCGAATCTCTCCACCTCTAGAACCAAAAATTAATATACGATTCCTGATAGACATATCAGCGTCCAAAATAATGAATTCCCAACTTCTAAGATGCAGGGAAAGAATGTAGTTTTAGCGCCGAAGAAAGTTTCTTTAATTTCTCCTTGATTAATTACTTCACCCTTTTCCCAGCCAAACTACTGTATCTAGCCATTTTTAACCTGGACAAAGGCACATGAGAACATGGAATATGTAACTCATAGTAGTAGATCTTGGATTGTATCTTACATACTAATATCATGCATCCATCAATTACGTCGCATAATCTTCATTCTCATACAGCATCTCATTGTCACAACGATGGTATTCCTCTCACACACACGATCGTGGCCTTTGCTTTTTTTTTCTCGGCCCCTTACCCCTGCATTTCGATGCCGCCTGAGCCATGCAGTACCTCGCCCGTGCAGTACGATCCCAACGGCGACGCAAGATGCACATAGCACGTCGCCATCTCAACAGGCATGCCTGGGCGATTCAGCGGACAAGCACCCACTCCAAGCGACTCCATGGCATCTGCAGGGTTTCCTTTCGTTGCAGGCTGGAGAGGGGTCCAGCTGCCGTTACGAGTGATTAGTGTTGTTGCTGGGGAAAAGAAAGGAAGATGGTAATAATTGGGGTGTGTAAGAGACTGGGGCGAAAAACTTACATGATTCCAGGTGCGACGGCGTTGACTCTGATTCCCTTTGGTGCTTGCTGTTGCGCCAGACCCCTAGTAAAGGTTGCAATTGCGCCTTTGGTAGATGCGTAGTCGAGGAGTGTAGGATTGCTCATATATGCTGCGACCGATGTGCTATTGACAATGCAGTCGCCGCGCTTCATGTGCTTGAGCGCGTACTTGCTCATTGCAAACATGGAAATGACATTTGTCTGGAAAGTCTTTTCTGTTACGTCCAGATCGATTTCGGTGATGTCGGTAGCCATTTCTTGCATTGCGGCTTTTTAGTTTTTCAGCAGTTAGCAGCATGTTCTTCTTTGGCAAGCTTCTGAATGCATAGAGTAAAGAGAAGAACAAAAACTCACCATTGTTGACAAGCACATTCAGCTTGCCGAAAACCTTCATGTGCTGCTCAACAGCTTGCTCGCAGTTCTTGCGCTCCCGCAGGTTGAGTTGCATGAGGTTGGCCTTGCGGCCCGCCTCTTCAATCTTCTTCTTGACGTACTGCGCGTCCTCCTCTTCCTCGGGCAGATACACAATGCTTACATCTGCGCCTTCTCTTGCGAACAAAATGGCGACTGCGCGTCCAATGCCAGAGTCGCCGCCAGTAATTAGCGCTGCTTTGCCTTGGAGCAGGCCGCGGCCTTCGTATTCTTTGAGATAAGGCTTCTGGTTGTCGTCCCAGAATTCAAGGCGCGACCATTCCGCTTTTTGCTCCATTTTGGCATCGAGACCAGGACCACCTTCTTGGTTTTGTGCTGTGATTGACGTCGCGGGGTACGCGGTGACAGGGCTGTTGTCGTCGCTCATGTTGGATGGTTAGTGGAGGATGTTTGTGTGATTGGCTTGGAATAAGGTTATGGAAGAAATTGATTTAAATGTTCGTTTTCTGGGAAGATGTTTTTGGAAGGAGATCTACGGATGTTCAGAAACTGTTTATAATGTAGGGGAGGGTCATGGTGGGGGGTGGGTATTTGTTAGAGTCGTCATGGAACGTCATTGCATGATATGTATGCATACTCAACGCCCAATACACACGTCATTTTTGTGCCGTATCTAGGTAGTAGGATCTCTCGTTATTACAGTTTTAGCTGTGTATTTACGTTACTCTGGAGGCTTGTGCTACAAGGTAAGATACGCTGTAATTGGTTCTAGGAGGCTCTAGTATTATAAGCATCGACTAATAGTAAGAACATCTTATTCAATATCCGAAAATCAAAACAGCTCAGAAAGCCGGAAACAAAATCTTTTGCAGGTAGGGGATAATTCCAACGAGGTCTTCTTCTCGCATTTGAAAAAAATAAAGACAGGAATAACTAGGCATCGTTCTTCCAACTTCAGAGTTCTTGTTCTAGATTGGAATAGACATGCACGTAGTCGCGAGGATCCAACGCTCGCCTAAACCCGCCCACGTGACCCATGTCAGAAAGCAAAAAATCAAAGCCAAAAACATACGACAGCGGGGATTCGCCAGTGGTCACCCACCTGACTACTAATCCGCCGGTAAACTGTTTAACTAGGGAAGAGCGGACGGGTTTCCGTGATGCCAAGAATCCTATGGTCGTATGTGCCAGAAAATTCGGGTTGAATTTAGCAGGTTCGCGGATAATCGATTTCCTGGTAAGTCTAGGCACTTGGAAACGACAAACCCCTCGAAGATTAAGCCGCTACTTACACTGCTATACAAGAAATCGTGTTTTCGGGAATGTGGATTTTGTTCTCAAAAATATGTACAGAAGTAATGATAACTTTTCTCGAAGTCAAGGTACAATTTTATTTCTTTGAGTTGAGGAAGCATATGATATGGCAGACTATCTAGATTAATCTACTCTAGAGGTTGAAATAAACATTAATGCTTGTGATCCTCGCTCTGAAAAACTGTTGTATACAACGAACATGTCCTTGATAGCTGAGCCGCTTTGCACTTGGTGTAATTAATTAATTGTATTACGCAACTCTTGCCAGGCAATTCTCCACATAAGAGACAATACATAATCCGTTGGCTATCTGAAAAACGTTGCTAGTAGAAGATAAGCAGCCTGGATATGTATAGTGAGCTGGCATGAAAGAGGTCTCAGTGTTTTCCAATACGACTACAAGTTGAGAGGCCAGCTGAATATATATGCAACAGGTTATTGGACCAAACCAATAGACCTTAGACCCAGAATATGTTGTTTCAGTGCCTCCCATTCTTATATTTTTCAGCTGTCTGACGACGGAGTAGAATATGCTACGATACTGCTAATATCCATATTCACGCCGACCTTGTTGTAAGAACTCGAGCCAACAATCTTGGATTTTTGCAAACGCTATTGGAGTTAAATATGAAATTCAATCGAGAGTTGGCATGCAAAGATTTGTTTAAGCTGTCAGTAAATCATAGACTGGCACTGCACATGAGCTTGATTAGTTGCGTACTAATAAGAAAAGTTGAACACCTAAGCATGAAACAAAAACTCAGCAACTTCATTGATTCGTAAGTAACCTGAAACGGGCAGAATACGACAAATTTGCGTGTGTGCGTTTATTGGGAATGCAACGCAAGCAATGGACGCGTCATCCAAGAGATGTGTGTAGTCAGGTCTGCACGCAAATCGAGGCATACAGCCATAACGCCAGTAGCAACGCTACATCGGACAAAACATCCAAAAACGACAAAAGCGAGAATGGCGATGACCATAATGGGTGTATTCCGATGCGGACTTTGTGGTGTCGGGCCTTCGACGTCAATGCGCCACCCCAGCCGACCACGCGAGGACCCAAGCTGTGCCAAGCTCCAGGGAGGGGTTTGCGTTGAATGACAGAGCACCAAGTGGAACCTTGCGCGTAAGCTACTACCTCTATTAGCCAATTATTAACGTCAAGGATCAGTAAGTGGGCCGGATCAGTTAATGGGCCACCTCACCAAACCCGGCGCGACGTTCTGCGCAATTGATCCACAACAACGCAATAAAATTAGACAAGACTTAAAGAATATAATTTGTTATCTAGCTCTACACTGAGTTCTTGTGTGGCCTTGAACGTGGCACTTCGTGCACGTTGGCGGCGCGCGCTGACGTCGCTGACTGCCC
>NW_014575225.1:0-47561 GCF_000527765.1 Bipolaris victoriae FI3 | reverse complement strand
GGGGGGGGAGGGAAAGGGCAAAATAAACCGCAAAACCAGGGGTTGGGGTTGCGTGGGCAATGGGCGTGCATGTGACAACCACACACACAGACACGCACAGGCACATATGTATTGAGGCACAGAGCGGAAAAGGTAGCCGTGTGTTACGCCTATTTTCCACGGACGTCAGCGCAAATTACTCGTTCGAGGCATGGTTGCACGACGTTGCACGACGTTGGGCGGCTAGAGGGCCGTTGGCATCGGTGAAGCATGGGTACGGGAATGGGGGGTTCGGTTTTTTTTCTTGGGGAAAGGAGGGAGGGGCAGGTGTATCGTGCAGATTATGCCGGGTCTGGGCGGGTTTTGATGTGCAGGTTTATGTGTGGAGGGGGGGGGGATAGGGTGTGGACATGCAGGGTCTAGATTGCTGAGGCGCAGATGCGCGCGCGCGGGTTTTCATTTGGGTTAACGAGGGAGGGGGGGTGGGTGGGGAGTAGAAGTCTAGAACGGAGTGGTACAGTACATACGCAGTATGGAGAAAAGGCTTTTGTTACTTGGATGTGTGTGTGTGTGTGTGTGTGTGTTTTCACATGCGAGATTGTGAGCTTTACGGTTGTGAACTGCAATGTTAGCCATGTATGATCGGTGGTGGTTTACTGCTGCGTGAAACGTGCGTGAGTGGCAGATGAGAAAGCGTTGCGCAGCGCTGAATGACACGCAGCGGGATTGCGGGTAGTTTCGATAAAATGAAAAATAATGGAAAGTAAAACAAAAGAGTAAAAAAGCACGAGCAGGACGGGTAATGTAGCCGAGATGGGATTGTGCTGTATGCAATTGTGTGTTAGTATGTGCGTGCGAGGGCCTCGAGGAGTGATTTAGTGGTCGGAAACTGTATCCGCAGTTTTCACCTACAATCTACACCTGGGTAGTGTAAATTGCCCGGTTAGGAATTGGTTGTGAGAAAAAGGAGAGAAAGGATGCGAGTCAGTGGGTTGGGCAGGTGTGTGTATGGATGGAAGGATGGATGCGAAGCGTGCATGGTTGACGCCACGTCGGGTCAGACGATGAGCGGGTCGGCCAGGTATTCCGTGATTATCGGGGTTGGAAAGAGCACGACATGGGTATGCGAGGGATGAGGCGTACCGTACCTTGGTGGGCGCCGGCTTGCAGAATGCAGACGCAGCAGGGTGAAAATGGAAGCATCGCGAGTGCACTCTGCTTGTGCATTTGTGGAACCATTGTACTCTGGGTTTTCGAGAGACAGGAACATGCGATGGTTATGGAGATTGGCCCACGCAGGTTAAACCCCGAGGTATACACCAATGTCGCGGTGTCTATGTTTCCATGAAGAGAGAATCTACAGTGTGTGAGCGGGCTGCCCTGGGGCCTGATCATCTCTTGTGCGTTGTAAGTTTGTAAATGATTTGCTTTTTGTGGGGTTACGTGCATTGGTGTAGAGCAGAAGGTTTGATGGGGGTCTAAGAGATGGTGTGGTGATAAGGCTCCATCAAAGTCTACTCCATATTCGTCCTTGAACTATAAACAATCCCACATCGCGCAGTCGGAGATTGACATGGCAGGTTGAACACTTGGTGATACAGTGCATGAGCAAGTGCTGAGTTGTTACCAATGCTTCTTTTACTCGAATTGGAACAGCAGCAAACTACACAACATCAAAGGGCAACTCAGCCGCAGGTATGTCGCCATCCAGACCATGTGCGTAAGCATACGTTTCCCAAGGACATGACGTGAGTAGTGGCATTTACGGAACGTTTGAGATGAAAGATCTCTCGACGGGTGTGGGAGTGCCGTGCCGAAGTGGCAACATTTCGCACTGACATGACAACCCCGCAAAGAAGCTGCACCGAAGACGCGTAGAAGGGCCAAAAAACCGGGACTTGCTCCGCGGGGGCCTCTCTCCGCAACCCTTTATCCGATGCACCTTGCGAGGCTCAGTCTTACTATATGCAAGTGCAAGTACATGGTTCATGTATAGAGTAAGTATGTACAAAGTCTCCGCTGCAGCAGCAACAGCACAAAAGTAAGTACATGATCCCATGGCAAGGCAAATCATGCTGAGCGTTGCCGTCTAGTGCTACCTACCCTCAATTACTCGAACCCGTCAGATCGATGTCACTTCCAACACGCTCCGCACAAACTCTGACCGTCCCCCCTAAGATGGCGTGCAAAAACCCCCCCATCTGCAAAATGACGTTTCTTCCCCCGACCTTTGACGTTTTCACGGTACAATAGTATCACCGGGGCGGAAGGGCCCAAGCCGCAAAAGGTCAAGGGGCAGAAGCTGAGAGGCTCAAAGATCGTCCCTGCCTCCGACAATGCACCGCAGCCAATTACGCAAAAGAACACGACGCGGTCATAACTTTAGCTTAACCCAGTCAAGCATCTTTCCCATGCGCAATCCAGCTTAGTGCCCGTTTTTTTTCTTCTCTCTGCTCACTCGGTCAGTTGGCAAGAGGTATGACGTCGATTGTTTCGACGCAACACACCGGAGCATGATGATCTCTTGGGGGTTTCTTGATGCCAAACTTGCATTACGCGTATGGGGAGTTTTTTTTTTCGCGAGCTTTACGACGACTAGGAGCATGAGGAGGGGGAACGCAATGACAGTTAGACCCTTGCAGGGTATGACGGCATAGAGGAAGCATGGAGAAGCTGGGTGGGAGTTCGTCAGTACCAAGTGTAGTGTACTTACTACTATATGTAATGACGTTTCCCCCTCACCATCTTCAACGGTTCGATTATTTACTTTTGCTGTTCGCTTGAACAGTAGTCTTTCTTCGATAAAAAAAATCACACTACGCAAATGGCGATACTCGATCGGTTTAGAGGGCGCGATAGTACGTCGACTTCCGAGTCGACGGTGCTGGAGAAGGATGTCGAGGCGAAGCCGCAGATGCTCAAGGGAGGCATGAAGGAGATTTTTCGAATGCGGATTATTGCCATGGCGATTATTGTGTCTATGGGTGGTGTAAGTGCGAGTGGATAAGCAGGGTGGGTTGTGTGTATGTAAACACAAAGCTAACTTGTGGCCATGTAGTTCATCTTTGGATACGACACTGGACAAATCTCGGGTTTCCTTGAGATGCCGGATTTCCTGGAGAGATTTGCGGATAATAGGGATCCACAGACGGGAGAACGGTCGTTTAGTAATTGGAAGTCTGGGTTGATTGTTGCGTTGGTAAGTTTCGTAGCTATCCCAAGTAATCAGTGGTTCACACATGAACTAACGGCTGTCGTGTAGCTGTCCATTGGTACTTTGATGGGCGCCTTGATCGCAGCCCCGATTGCCGATAAATTCGGCCGCAAATACTCGATCGTCTTCTGGAACATCATCTTCTGCGTGGGCGTCATTGTGCAGATCACTACAACAAACGTCTGGTACCAAATTTCACTCGGACGATGGGTTGCCGGTCTTGGTGTTGGAGCACTATCTGTTCTCACGCCCATGTAAGTCATGATCATCCCGAAACCTTGGAGATCTATACTCACACAGCACTACAGGTACCAATCCGAAACCGCACCCCGCTACGTCCGTGGCGCCCTCGTGTCCTGCTACCAACTCTTCATCACCCTCGGCATCTTCACCGCCTACTGTATCAACTTTGGCACCGAAAAGCGCCGTAGCTCATACGCATGGAAGCTCCCCATGGGCATCGGCTTCATCTGGTCTGCAATCATGATCGCCGGTATTCTCTTCATGCAAGAGTCTCCCCGATGGGAGTACCGCAAGGGAAAGACGGATAGTGCAAAACACACTGTCGCCTTGACATATGGTGTTTCGGAGGACCATCCCGAAGTGCAGCGTGAGATCCAGGAGATTCAGAGGAAGTTTGAGGCGGAACAGGCGGGTGGGGGAAAGCATCCTTGGTATGAGATTTTTACCGGTCCAAGGATGGCGTACCGTGTCTTGCTCGGTGTTGCACTTCAGGCTTTGCAGCAATTGACAGGTGCAAACTAGTAAGTCTTTCTTTTCCACTCAACGCTCAAGTGGTCTTCCAATGCTGACAATTGGCCCCAGCTACTTCTACTACGGAACCACAATCTTCAACTCGGTCGGCATCCAAAACTCGTTCGTAACATCCATAATCCTCGGCGGCGTAAACTTCGGCATGACGATCCCCGGTCTCTACGTCGTCGAGCGGTTCGGCCGTCGTCCATCACTCATCGTCGGTGGCCTATGGATGTTCATGTGTTTCCTGGTCTTCGCCTCGCTTGGTCACTTTGCTCTCACAAACGCTGATGGAACGTCCAACCAAGGCATCGGCTACGCCATGATCATCTTCGCCTGTCTCTTCATCGCCGGATACGCAATGACATGGGGCCCCATCATCTGGGCTGTTGTTGGCGAAATCTATCCTTCGAGATACCGTGCTAAATGCATGGCTCTCGCCACTGCCAGCAACTGGACCTGGAATTTCCTCATCTCTTTCTGTAAGTTTCTACACATATTCCCCCGTCCCCCTTGAACTGGCTCGGCTAACAACTCTTGTCTAGTCACACCATACATCACATCGGCTATTGACTACCGCTACGGCTACGTCTTCGCCGCATGCTGTTTCACCGGCGCAGTAGTCGTCTACTTTTTCGTCTGCGAGTCCCACGGCCGCACCCTCGAGGAAATCGACACAATGTACATTCTACACGTTACACCGTGGAAGAGCAAGCATTGGGAGCCGCCCGCCAACGAGGAGCTGCCCGCGCTGGATAACACGTACCTGACGCCTGGAGCGAGGGGTATCAAGAAGGGCAACGAGGCCAGGGCACCCGAGCAGTCGAGGAAGGAGAGTATACCGACTGGTGATGTGCAAGCTAGCGGTGCCAGAGGGGAGTAGTAAGAGTTGGAGTTGGAGTGAATCACGTCTGATGAGTAAACGACCTGGCATGATTAGATATATGCTTGTTTTTCTTTCGTTCTTTTGCTACGTTCAGTAAGCAAACTGTATTACTATCACTTAGCATATTTGCATGTTACATAGCGGACATGACTTGGTGCTTTTTTTTGTCAAATGACAAAATGCAAATCTTCATTTGTATACGAATGCCTATGGAAACCCTGTGATATAATTAGCATTGAGTGAAATTAGCAAGTGAAAATCTCTAGAGTCATGGAAACGAAGATATGCAGCAGATCATTATCACTACACGACATCTCAATGACGACCACTTCTGAAAAAAACAAAAAAATAAGGACTTTTCTGAACAGACATGATGTACGATGATGGTTCATCCAAATGTATCAAAAAGTTTTTCCGAGAAAAAAAGAGAAAAAGAATGGTTCGAAGAATCCCGAGAACAAGCTCAGGCACGATGTCCCCTTCGTGGATCGAACACGATACCTCCAGATTTAATGACCGAAGTACTTCAGTCTGGCGCTCTCCCAATTGAGCTAAGGAGACGACTTTTTGATGAAAATTTACTCTTCATTGCTGGTTATAATCCCAACATACATTGAACGGGGGAAAATGTAAGCTGCCGTAAGCTGTACATCCATATGCATCTGCAAGGGTGGGGGGGGAGGAGAGAAAACGAAACCAGTCGTTGAATGCGGGGAAACAAGGTGTGGCGCTAACGTGACAATCTTTCCCCCCCCCCCAACCATTTTCAGCTGCGGAGATTTGCAGCTAGGAGGGGGGCACAACACATAAATTATAAATGGAAATAAAATGGAAACGAGCGAGTAAGTTTGTTGTGTGTATGTGTATATGTGACCACCGAGCTGGGTTTTGGTGAGGGACAACGAGAAAACTGGCTTTCGGTTTGGCGCGGAAGAGAACAAGCTACTGGGTCAAAGTCCTGACATCATGTTTGTTCCGTCTCCAATGAAGGGCTTACTATCTGTGTGTTTATTGGAATTGGGCCGAAAGGCACGCGCGGGCTGGGGAATTTATTAGATGAGCAAGAGCTGCTGCTGATTTCCATTGTTTGCTTGCCCGCCCCGCAATTGCTTCTTTTAAACATACGCGTTACGCGTCGTCTTTTGTTGTTTCTCTCTCTCTCTCTCTCGCACACCCCAACTTTCTTTGTCGATTCTGCATAACTTTTATCGGGCACGTGTTTTGGCATAGCTGGGCCCACATCAGAGCATGGCGATTGTGCAAGGATGGCTGCCGCCATCGCGGGAGAACTGGGAGTTGCTGTGCTGGATTTGGCAATTCTTTCCGTTGGTAAGAGGGACACGGTGGCTTGCGCTGGGGGGTTGCTTTTACGAGTACGAAGAAGGAACTTGACAGGGCTGACTAGTTTGTGCAAAACGTATAGTTTACCCTGTCGCAATGGGTGGTCGATTGGTACCCTCAAGGCAAAACTTCGGTCGAGTCACGGCTCAATGTCAATGGAAAGATTGGATGGGCGACGATGGAGTCGGTGGGCTTCATAGCGCTGTTGTATATCATGGTAGCGCTGCCAAAGGAGCTGGGGATTGAAGAGTTGCCATGGGGTAATTGGACCATGGCCGGATGCTTTGTAAGTGTGATTTGTGAAGGGGAGAGAGAGAAGAGAGAGCAAGAGCAAGAGCTGAATGCAAACACTAGGTGATCCACTACCTCTACCGTGCAATCCTGTCGCCTCTATTTTTGAATCCGAGTATGTCACCGATGCACTTGTTTGTGTGGATGGCGGCGGTTGTATTTCAGCTGTGCAACGCCATCTCTATTGGGGGATACCTTGCGGGTTATGGGCCGACGTCGCAGTACGAGTGGGCAGGGCGTACAGAATGGATGTTTGTTGGCCTTGTTGTGTGGTGCTGGGGACTAATGGGAAATATGTTCCACGATGACGACCTGCGGGAAATTAGGAGAGCGGCGGATCGGAGGCAGCGCAAGTTGGCCAAGGAGGAGGGCAGGGCGGTGGAGAGCGTGGACAAGGTGTACATGATACCAAAGAACGGCCTGTTCAAGTACGTCTTATATGCACACTACCTGTGCGAGTGGATTGAGTGGACAGGGTGGTGGATGATTGGGGGATGGAAGTGCCATCCGGCGCGCTCGTTCCTGCTCAACGAGTTGTCTACAATGGTGCCACGAGCGCTGCAGGGCAAGCGGTGGTATGAGAAGAAGTTTGGTAAGGAGAAGCTCGAGGGTCGCAAGGCGGTGATCCCTGGGCTGTTGTGATAGGTCACGGGGTTTGTTTTGTGCACGGGAGGAAGGAGCGAGGGGCTAGGCTAGTGAGTAAGCTCGTAGGATTGGATAATAGTGAAAACAAAGGGGCAAATCAAGAGAGGCACGGCGTGACATGAATCAAATTGGGTGGGTAGAGTATGCTGATGATGGATGCTTTGTGAGCAATGGCGGGTAAAGGGCAATTGCTGTATTAGCGTCGGTGGTGGTAGTGGTGTGAGGTGATTAATCTAGTAGTTAGATGGAGTACATGAGCGTATAGAGTAGGTGGGTGTTGTTGTTGGCGGATGGCGCATTGCGGCTTCCTATTACGAGACATGGGTAGGCGGTTGGCAGCACCTGAGTCGTGGATAAAGCAGAGGTGACACGAGAGCACGAGGGCAAGCAATAGAGGCTGCTGGCTGCAAGGCGCCGAGGGAGCCATGTCCTCTGTCTGCTGAGACGGGCTTAATATAGAGTGGCCATGCAGCCAATGGGAGGCGGAGCACGGGCGGAAATGAAAAGTAAAGCTGGTGAAGAAAAAAGCGAGGGGATGATGTTATTGGAACCAGGATAGGGCCAAGGGGCCCACGGGCAATGACGATGGTTCACGTCGGATGATGGCATGGGTGGGCAAGGGTGGCATGGTGGTGTTTGGGTAGGGTAGTTGTCTGCGATGTAACTGCTGCATACACACGTTGTACACCAGCGTCGACTTGGCTGTGGTGGTAGTGGGCGAGGTGAGTGAGATGGATACGTATCCAGAGAGAGGCAAGACCAGGATGACTGCTGCACCCTCACGTCTCTCTCGGACGCACTCAGCCACGGACGTGCCGTATCAGTGATTAGCCCAGCGCCACCGTGTTTAGCAGCTTCCCTCTTCGGGGCTACTGCTGGCTGCTAGTCAGCAAATCCATCCCATCTGTCTCCGTCTTTCCGTCTGGAGCTCCCGCACCACCAGTCAGCCCCTCTTGGCACCCATTTTGTGCCGCCTTACTGTGTACACACACACATGTTGCATACAGACATGACATAGTCTGCTACACCCATAACTCGCCCGCCCTGCGCATAGCACACTGCTCACCTACCAGCTTTCCTCGCTCTCCCCCTGTTGTGTTTTGCGTCTGCGGCTGCGGCTGCATCGAGCACAGCCAGCAACAACAACAACAACAACCCCTGCGATACGCCGTTGTGGGCC
This sequence comes from Bipolaris victoriae FI3, assembly GCF_000527765.1. Taxonomy (NCBI): domain Eukaryota; kingdom Fungi; phylum Ascomycota; class Dothideomycetes; order Pleosporales; family Pleosporaceae; genus Bipolaris; species Bipolaris victoriae. The sequence goes on along the minus strand of NW_014575225.1, from coordinate 39,269 downwards.
AGGCCGTCTGTCAGCGTCAGCGCCAGGCCAGTCGCAGCGGGCGTGCTGTGGCCATTGTTGTTGGGGTGGTTCGCTTCGGCAGTGCAATCAATAACCGCACCACGGCCGTCTGGCTGGGATCGCCCATCCTGCTCCCGCGCAGGGTCCACTCCGTCTCCTGCACAACTGCTGCCCGTCGCCCACTCACCAGTCCACGCCGCGTCCTTGATACATCATCAACCCGGACCCACGGGCGGAGTCCAAGCAGATCGCCGCCGTCTCGTCGCTGCTGCGAAGCTGTCCACCCGTCGTCCCACGGCATTGCTGCCACCGCGCGACACACTAACTCCCTCACCGTCGCCCTCGCCAACCTAGTTTTTGTCGCGGCTCTGACTGATACCCACAAGTCTGCCTTCCACCGCCCAACCATCCTCGACAGCCTTTCCTCGGCGCGCCCTCAACCCTCGCCCCATCCGCTGCTTGCCTGCCTGCCTGCTTGCCTCAGTCGCTCCTTTGCCAGTCTAAGTGTTGCGTGTGCCCTGCCTCTCTGGCTGCGCAACCCTTTTTTCTGCAATCATGTCGAGCAATGCGCCTGCCAGTACGTTGTCTCCCTCTTTTGTCGCGTCCAGCCCGCCTGCTGTCGCTCCTTCCTCTGCCTCTGCTGCTCCTCCTCCTCCTCCCTCCTCTGCTCTTTCCTCCCAGCCTCGTCCGCCGTCTGTAACACCCTCCGCAGCAACACCGCAGCCTTCATCAGCCCCTCCGGCTGCGGCTTCAAGTCCGGCTTCAAGTCCTCCACCGGCTTCTAACTCACCTTCAGCCTCGGAACCTACTCCAAACCCTCCCCCATCCACACCTACCCCAGCGCCCTCGCCCTCGAGCCCACCGGCTCCTCCGCCATCATCGGAGACTCCTGCTCCTCCCTCAACTTCCTCAGCTCCCCCATCACCACCCCCTAGCTCCGCCCCTGCTCCTGCTCCTGCCCCATCCAGCGCACCGCCGCCAGCCCAGTCGTCTGCACCACCCGCACCACCACCATCCTCCAACAACAATGCACCTCCAACCAGCACCGTCACCGCTCCACCGGCGCCTACTTCGACAGACGTCTTCACCTCGGTCGTAGTCATCACGTCGGCCACGGCTCCAGGCCAGCCTCCACAGGTCATTACCATCACGTCTACCATCAGCTCGCCAGCCAACACCGCTGCACCCCCCAACGGAGCATCCTCCAGCGGCGCCAGCGCCAAACCAACCACCACTGGCACCACTGGCCTGCAGGACGCACAGAAGGAAGACAGCGGCGGTCTTTCCACCAGCGGCAAGACTGCCATTGCTGTTGTCATTCCCATTGTCATTGTTGCCCTACTGGTACTCGGAGGCATCTTCTTCTGGCGGAAGCGCAAGCAGCGCAAGAGCGCAGAGGACGAGCGCAGGAAAGAGGTGGAAGAATATGGCTTCAACCCTAACCACGACCCAACCCTACCTGCCGTCGGTGGTCTCGCCATGGCTGAGGATGAAAGTGGCTACCGAGGATGGGGCAACACCACCACCAGCTCTAACCGCAAAATGTCCACCACCATGACATCTGGCATGACCTACTCGGATAGCAACAGCAACCCCGGCGGATATGCTGCACCTCACTCGCCAACCGGAGTCTACTCTGACGCTCAATCCAACGACCCCTTGATGGACGGACGCCGTCAAACAATGGATTCGGATGGTATTGGCGCGCTTGGTGCTGCCGCCGGCGCTACAGCTACAAACTCAGCCAACAACCAGAGTGGTGTACAACGCGGCCCATCCAATGCTTCTTCATCATACTCAGCTGCCGATCATTCAGACCACTCGGGCGATTATCCTGGCATGGCTGGCAACCAACAGCATGATTACTACGGCAACCAGGACTACTACCAGCAGGGCCCATACGGTTCCAACGATCCCTATGGCGGCCAACAGCAACAGCCCATCATAAGAGATGTATCCGCACGGCGAAACACAAGAATCGAGAACCCAAGTGTGTTCCCCCATCAAGGGAATTCTGGTATCGCTCAAAACTTTTAATAACTTGACTGTACCTTATCCACTCATTGCTACACTTGTATATTGCGACAATTTTCCTTCCATCGACTTGTCTATATTAGTCGGTATATATCCACACATTGGCGTTCTTCAGGCAGGGTTATTTCTTTTTTTGGCCGATCCGCTTTCACATCATACCTCGGTCTTTCTTTCCACCGCCCTCAGTAGTGCTGTATGCACGCGCAGGGCACTGAGTTGGGCATCGACGTGGTCGTCTGCTGGGAGGAGCAGGCTTGTACCAAACTAGCACGATGAGATGGCATGAACCCGGTTGAACCTGCACCTTAAGGCTGCAGGACCGAGGAAGAGTATCGAGCGAGACGGGCTTACACATGTGTTCGGCGGAAACAAAAGCAAGAAGCGTTTGCAAACTTGTCACTGCGGCGTGCCATCGCATTGCGGAGAATCACACTTTTCTTTTCTTTCTCTTTTTCTCAACTCAGGAACTTTAGGTTCCTGGACCTTCTCGTGGTACTCCACCATTTCTTTTTGGTAATCTTGAAGAGAAGGGGTTTCGACGGCTTTATGCGGACAATACAGGCTCTTGTAATAATCACGCTTCTCTCACTCTTACCCACGAGTCCTTCACTATTCTTACCTTGATTTGTTTATACGTACATGCCTTGTACAGGGCTCAGAACCTTTTTTTTTCTTGTTTTTTTGTTTGATCGTCTAACTAGATGGTGGGATATAGGCGATTATAGTCTGAGGAAGCGAACAACATGTGGCGGTCATGTTGGTTCGTGTAGCAAGGAGCGCAATCACAACATGAAAATAAACAAATTAAACAAATTGCAACAGTACGTAATCATGTATTTAGATCCCTTTTTTGTTGTAGCTGAGATATAAAAGTTCAGGTGTTTATAAATGCAGTCATTTGTTCAATCTGTTGTCTTGAAAGTATCTTGATTCGACTCAACTCGACTCTAGGTAACACAAACAGCAAGATGATTAATCACTACATACCTCCATGACACTAGAGTCGAAGCCAATTTCCCTCTCTCCGCACCCTCTCAACCACCTTCTAAATCCTCAACAGACTTGCCACACACATAACCCTTAGTACACCTTTCCCGTCATCTTTCATCTCCCACACACATGCACATGCATTCTGCCTTGCCCCCCTATTTCGGTCACACCCTCAGCCCTATCAGCCCATCCACCCCCAAGCTAACAACGCAAACTAAACTAGTCCACCCACGCGAAATCTCAACCAAACTAAACATGTGCATGGTAACCCGGACCCAAGACCCCAAACTAACGCATGCAATGCACAAGAGTTTGGTCCAGACGGGCAGGACACGCGCGCCATTTAAGACAGCAACGCCCCACCACTCATTGACGTCTTCTTCTTCTTGTTTTCTTTTCTTTTTTTTAGACTGCTACTAAGTGGGATAGGTGGGATCGGGGGTTGACGTGCGTATAGTAGCGCTTTTTTAGTATGCGTTTTTCGTCATGTTACTGTATCATCGTCTTTTTTTTGGTTTATTTCCGTACGTACGTTTTGCGAAGAGAAAGACACAAAGAGGGGAAGAGAGCAAGATGCGAGATATCCTTGTTACCCAACTATCCTACCCTCCTTTTCCCCCACAAGTCCCCAACGGTTGAGAAATAAGTGTAGTATCTCACACGACCATATACTAGTCCCCCCCCTCCCCCTCCCCCCTCTTTGTCCCTTTCTTTTTTCTTTCCTTTCCCCCGAATAACCGAATCTTCCTCACAACACACGCTCGATCGTTCGGTTTCAATCGGTTCCCATCTTCCTATCCAATCCTTAGCATTTCGTCTTTCCTGATCCCCCTCCCTCTAAATCAACCCCCCTCGATCTCTCCAATACCCTACTAAACCTCTAACCCCGCACCCAAGACCACTAACAACCACTCTCTTCCTCCTCCTCCACCACCACTAGAAACCAAACTTCCGTATTCCCGTGTGAAATGCTTGTAGCGCTTCGCTTATTTTACCCCCTCCCTTCTCTTCATCCCTGCCACCACAAACTGTAGTAGTATCAGCCGCACTACTAGTATTCCAACACAGCCCCCCTCGACAAAAACGCCTCAAAACGAGCTTACTTGCACCATTTTTTTCCAGCCCTTCAGAATGTAAGCCCCGGCGTATGTTGGGACGGGGCGGGGGAGCACGCAATAGTAAGTGGTAGAAGGGAGAGGCGAGTACGCGGTTAGTTTTTTTTTGGTTCGTGGGACGGGGGGATGCGTGTGGGTGGGGTGCTGAGCAAGTAGTTTACTATGTCGTAGCTTCTTTCACTTTTGATGTAGTTTGTTAGTTATATATATATATGTATATGTGTGTACGTGTGATTTTCGTTAGAGATGGAAGAGGGAGACGTACTCAGGGCCTGGCCTGTGGAGGTATATGACTGGCATGGATAGGAGTAGTACCTACCCGCCGAAACTCCCCCAGTCAGTGACTACCAGTGTCCAACAAGAGGAGTAGTGACGATATCTCTACCTCTGCTGATTGATCCACGATCACCGCTCTGGTAAGGTACTGGGGTAACTGCCTTCAGTTCTAATTTAGGCACGTTTAGCAAACATAGTTCGCCTACTTCCTCATCATCCAATGCATCACCCCAAAACGAACATCACAAATCCTCCTAAACTCATCTTACAGCATTATACAACCATGTATTTCAATTTTGTTAAACTACACTAATTACCCCCGACGCCGCACTGACCCCCAAAAAAGACTGCTTTTACCCGCACTCGCACAGTCCAAATACAAGAACCGAAATTTCATTTATTAAAAAACAACGCCCATGTTCCTCGAAATGCACCCGCAGATCAGAACGACAAAAAGCCGTCACACAAAACGCCTCATACCCCCCCTTTTGCCCAACCTTGCCGTGACCCATTGTTCGAGGGAAAGATGCAAAAGTCAGCTTAGTAGCACCGTCGCAATGCTAATGGTCATGTCATGAAACGTCAATTAGGGGTGTTGTGGTTATTGTTGAAAGAAGCCTACCCTCATCGAGCGGGCATATTGGGAGCGTTGTTAGGCATTCCAGACGACGGCACTCGCGTCATAGAAGGTAGGGCAAATGGCGGTGCTGGTGCGGGTGCAGGGGGCTTCGGAGGTAAGTGTGCGGGCGTGCCGTACTTGGCGATGCTGCTCTGTGAGCCCGGATCGCCAGATTGCGATGCAATTCGATTCATGGTCGGAGCAGAGGCATTGCCCTGCATGCTTTGAGGTGATCCAAATGATGGCGTGGAAGTGGCAGATGGACTGTGCCTAGGCATCTGGGCAGGCATAGAGGTCTGAGCAGACATTTGATACCCACCATAGCCATTCATCTGTGGCTGTGGCTGCATCATGTTGGGCTGCATGCCAAAAGGCATGTTGCGTCCCCCGGGAACAAATGCTTGAGTCTGTGGATTGAACTGTCCACGGTTGTAGCTTCCCGGGATAGGATGCTGATTACGGTTCGGCTTGCCATTGTATGCATTGGGAGGAAACTGGCCATATGGATAGCCTTGCATCGAAGCTTGATGAGGCGCAGACATTGGACGATTGCCTGGTCCATTTGGAGCCCCGTAGTTGTTCTGCGCCATCGGATATGACGGCTGCTGATTATTTTGCGGCCATCCCGGATTCATAGGCATATGTTGAGGCTGCTGATAATTGTCTTGGTAGGACGCCATCTGTGGGTTAGCCATCTTTGGCGTCACTTGGGACGGTACGCCGGCGTTCTGAAACGAAGACATGCCCCGCTGAAAGTCTGCCGACAAGTCGTATCCATTCTGTCCTTGTCCGTAACCAGGATACATCATCATCGATCCATTCGAGGGCTGATACTGCTGTCCGTTCCATCCATATTGCTGCTGTGCTTCCGGGTTCATCATGCCAGGGTACGGGTTACTGTATGTTGTTGAAGGCGAGGCCCCAGGGTTCATAGCCGCAAATGGAGCGTTCTGTGTAGGCCCTGGGAAGCCGTTGTAATAGACGGCATTGTCTCCGGCGTAGGCAGCAACAGGATACTGCTGTGGATAGTACACGTTGAATCGGGATCGAGCCTGAAAGTCATCATCGTCATAGTTGCGCTGTTTTTTGGGCTTCTTCTTTCCTGCAACAGAGCTTGACCTCGACATATCCTTTCCCTTTTCTTTGTCTTCTCCTGATCCGTTGGCCTCGGTAGCATCGGTTTCTTCGCTTTCAGCACTTCCAAAGATGCGTTGGCGAGCTTCACGATACCGCGCCTCACGCTCTTCTCGAGAAAGCGCAGTCTTGTCCTTGTTGGCTTCGCCATCGTTGCTACCCTCACTACCACCCATCTCAGATGTCGTTTTGGACGCGTTCTGCGAGTTAGCTCCAGTGTTTGTTCCAGATTTACCGTCGTCGCGTCGCATAATCTTGCGAGCAGGAAGCTCTACAGGAGGAGTATTGGTTCCCTTTGCAGGATCAACCATTTGCGACACAGGCGGTGGGCTGTGACTGGTTAGCGTAGTGTCCACCTAGCCATGCAAGTAACACGTACATTCTACAATATGGTGTGCGCGTGATTTTTACACCCGTCATAGTGGTATCAACCACGTGGCCAAGTAGATAGTAGTCCGCAAGACGATGGGCCAGCATCCTGTAGAAAGTGTTACAATTAGGCAGACACAACTCGTTTTCACTGGAAGTCTGTTAGTTTACAATACACCGTAGCACACTGACAACATAAGCTTACCGAGAGTCCTTGATAAAATCGATAAAGTCCTGTTCAATCTTAACGACAAACAAACGATCGCGTGGAGAGCGTAGGGCCTCGAGTAGCTTCTCGTCTGGTATGGCAGGCATGTTGGGTGCGCCATTGTGTGCAGATATACCATTCACCAGAGGCTGAGACATGGGTCCCGCGCCGTTCACCGACTGATTTGGATCGTACAAAGTCTGGGGTCCGATAGGCATAGTTGGAAATCTTCCTGGAGGAACTCCTCGGTGGGGCTGGGGGTTCATCACAGCTATCTCTTGAAGCTGATCCCTGAAGGCGCGCGCAGCACCATGATCAGATCCCTGTCGGGAGTCTGCAATAATTGAATCTGGAGGAGATATGATGTCTTCCTCCTCAACCGCCCTTAGACTAGCACTGTCATCCGGTCGCAGCGACTCCTTCTCATCCAATGCGAACGTCGTCGCAGAAGCCACGCTCTTTCCATCGATACTGGGGGGTTTTCCTGATCCATCAGAAGAAGAGAGCTGAGTGTTGCTGTCTTCTGTAGCAGATACCTTGGCAACCGCGGCAGACTGAGGTCTTTCGGCAGCTTCTGCTTTGGCATCTGCAGGTGGTACCGGTGAAGATTCTGCTCTGTCAATTGGTGGTGCACGCTGCGAAGTGACATTTTCAGCACTTTTGTTTGCATTGTTGTTTTCTTGCTTCTCCATGGCCGCCTTTGGAGCATCGCCGTTTGCAGGAATAGCGCGCGTCTTCTGAGCAATGGCAGGTACTCGAGGCGTCGCAACAGGTGGTCTCGCTTTTGGGGCAGAATCTTTCGACATCTGTGGCTTTATTGCGGAAGCCGCAACCTGACGGTGTTAACAAACAAACACTGTATTTTTTTCGGTAACCGACAACGTACCTTGGCGAAGGAGAGCGGCCTAGGAGGAGCCTGCTCGGTGGGAGCTGGAGTCGCAGATGCCATGATTTTTTGGCGGCGGTTGGTGTAACAGCTCAAAGGAGCAGGAAATTGCAATCTCAGATGGCCTAGGTGCGGTGCGCCGTCTATGCTCGAACACAGCGAGCAAGGCAAATCCGAGTTTGCGGGGTTTGGTGACAGGCCGGGTCGTTTCAATGGGATTACAGACACCTGGGCCTCACGCCAGAAAAAAATCACCAAGCTCAACGCCGTTAACGGATCGTCGTGGGAGTGAAATGAAGGTAGTGTTGACCGGAGCAATGGACGGAATTTTTTCAGGAAACGAGGTGCTCAAGGAAAGTCGCGATAACTGGAGCCAGAAAGCTGGACATGTTGGTGTGCCGACATTCGGGGGAAAGACGTGGGAGTGGAGTGGTCGTCGACGACTGCGGTGAAGTAGCCTTGACGCCAGGCTTGCGATCCCAAGGGCAGCTTGGAGCGTCGGACAAGCGACTACGCACCCGAAGACACGACGCAACAAGAAATGCGCGCGGCGGATCGAGTGGGCAGCTGGGTAGAGCGTCGGGTAGGGGGTACGGCGACCAGGCTGGTATGCGGGGTGCAGGGCGAGGCGTGTGAAGGGCACAGAAGCGATGATGAAGCCGCAAGTGGGTGGGTGCGCTTAGTCATGCCCTCCGCCGAGTGTCCCGGCCAAAGCGCATCAGCGCCTTACCTATCGCGAACAAGGCTGGTCGCGTTGCCTTTGCCGGAAAGTGACAGAAAGAAGATTGAACTTGGCGACGTTTAATTGCTTCTTCGCCCGTCGCCGTGCTGACGCCCAAGGAGTCGCGTACTGTGCTGCCTTTCCCTATCACCTCCCCTGGTAGTACTACAACACAACAACGGAAACACCATAGCAGCAGCCCGACAAACTCGACCATGTTCCGTCGCCCAGGTGCTGGCCGCTCCAAGGCTTCAGCCGACACTCTCTGCCAGAAATGCTTGCAACGTGGACATTACAGCTACGAGTGTAAAGCCCCTGCCCAGGAGCGCCCCTACAAGTCGCGCCCATCCAGGACACAGCAACTGCTCAACCCCAAACTAAAGCCTAAACTCACCACCGAGGTACCAGAGGATCTAGTGCGGAAGAAAGGCATCGCCGACGAGATTCTAAAGAAAAAAGAAGACGAGCGCAAACATGCACGCTCGCCCTCTACATCGTCTGTCGACTCCGTCTCCACCATATCAACCAACCGATCACGGTCACGATCCCGTTCACCACCACGCAGAAAATACCATGACGCAAGACGCCGAGACCACGACGACAAAGCCCTACGCAAACGAACCAAACGATCAATCTCAACCGACTCGCGCACCTCACGAGACTCAGACAAGGGCGACAAAAACACCAGACGACGCATGAGCTCCTTCAGCCCCGACGAGCGCGGCCGCCGACGAACCAGATCCCAGTCGAGATCCAGATCAGCACGCATGCAAACGTCCCTCGAGACCGCCCGAGGTAGGATACCACACAGCATGGGCGGCAGCGTCCGGTCACGCAGCCGCAGCCGCAGCACTCGAAGAGACAGAAAGCGGCCGGGCCGGCGGTACTCGGTGTCGCGGTCACGATCCAGGAGTGCGGATCCCATGGACACTTCGGATGAGCGACACCACCCCGCGCCCAACGGGGCCGCACCAGGAGCCAGATGGGAAGCCTCGCCTCCACCAGCAAAGCGCCAGTCTTCGCGCTCACGCTCGCCCTACCGCGATAGTCGCGATCGCAGCCCCAGTCCCTTTTCGAAGCGTAGAACCCTGCGCCGGTCGCGAAGCCCGCGCGAGGCGAGGAACGGCGGCAGGAGACGTGCGAGTCCGGGTGGAATGGCGAGGAATAGGTTCGAGGGGTATCCTTCTGCGCCTCCGGTGCAGGCAGCGCCTCCACCGGCTCCCAGGGAGCGCAGTCTGAGTCCATACAGTAAGCGATTGGCTTTGACGAAAGCTATGCATAACGGATAAAAATTGCCAAATCTGTGGAGCCGAGAAACTGCGAAACCCTGCATTCTTTACAGCGAATACGTCTGAATTGCCCCAGTGCTTGTTAAGCTTCCTGCAAAAGTTGGCAAAGAGAATGAACATTGCTATTCAGATTGTACGGTAGCGATTGTTTCTTGGTATCCAGGAGGGGGTTTTCTCCCTATATGGGCTCGACATTACTTCCATTCTTTTTTTTTCAGACAACTACTATCTTATAGACTTGAGCATGTATACAGCTGTGTGTATACCAAATTTCAATTAAACTGTGCAGCCCAATGGTGAGCTTTTCATGTCTTGGACTCCCCCCTGATGATAGATAGACAGATATGAAAGTGTATTTCTTTTGGTATGCCGTCCACCCATTGCAATGATACGAGAAACAGATAGAGGATAAAACGCTCAGGGCAAATGTGATGATGTATGCTACAAGCAATCTGCCTTGCCCTTGCCCGGCTACTTCACTTCATACTCAAATATGATCCTTCATAACGACTCAGACTACGACTGACAGTCATAGTAGGTATTAACCCTAAGCACCACTGGCTACACCCCGTATATTGATTCCACCTGCGGAACGCTCAGCGGAACCACGAATGTTGATGCCTTCTTGGCTGTGCGATCGTCCTTGTCCGCGGATACTCATATCAGTATCGCGAGATATGCGATCCGCGAGACCGCGACGAGGCCGCGCCGGCTCAGAGAAGTCGGTGACGTTGGGGTCACGGTAATCGTTCTTCAGTCGTCCATATCCTCCCTCCGAGTCGTCGTCATCGTCGCGCGTGATTCTATCAGCGAGAGAGCGCTTGTGTTGTGGGGCTACAGGTTGGCCATCCTTTGTCATGCGCGAGAGCAATGATGCGCCGCTTCCTCGCTTCACGTCGATTGCATTCGACCGGTGGTGATTACCCATGGGTGAGGTGTCCACGAAGAAGGCGTCCTTTTGCCATCGGCCTCCGCCTGTAGTTCCTCCAGTGCGATCATAGTTTGCGCGGTCATGTGTCCATCGGTCAGCGCTAGCTTCACGCCGACGTCGGTTGTTGTGGCCCGGGCTACGGCTACGGTACCGGCTACGGCCTGCGTGCGTTGCGTCCTCTGAGAATCCGAATCGACCGTCGCCTTCTTCGTCTGAGGCAGGGGAGGCGCTGCGCCCTCGTAGGCGACCAAAGCGTGGTTCTTTCGGACTGGCTTCTGTTAGCATCGGAATTGGTGCGTCAGATACTTGTAGAAGTACCTTCTAGAACCTGGCCTGTAAGAGTCGACATCTTTGCCTTGGTTGTCGCTTCGGAACCTGCCAGTAGATTGGCGGTCTCCTCTGCCTCGACCATGATTATCACGCTCATTGCGGGTATCTCGTCCATTTCTCCGCGGGCCCCTGCGATCAACACCTGAATCTCCCATAGACTCATCTCCGCTGTCTCTCCTCCTGCTGCGCTCGTGAGACCCCATCTCTTCATCTCCATAGTCCAAGAAGTCCTTCTTCGGTGGTTGCCTTCGTCGCGGCTCCCTCTGGCGATTTCCTGCAACATCTGGGTTGCGCTGATAATAGTTGCTTCTCGTCGCCGCGCCCCTTGGCTTCTGATCTCCAGCATTGGACTGTCTGACCGAAAGAACGCTGTTGGGCTTCTTCGAGTATGGCTTTGCCTTACGAGGCGCTTGCAGAGAAAGGTTGCTGGTATCACCGGTATCGGGATGCGTGAGCAAGTTCAAGGCCAGCGCGGCATCTTCCTTTGTGTAGTATTCAAGGTTCACCGAGTTGTCGTTGACCCAGCGCAGTTGCTTGACGCGTGGTTCTGACTGGCAATGCTCCATGGCCCAGTACAATGGGTCGTTGGGGTCGAAGTCGCTCACACCTTGGAGGTTTATCGACTCGGGCCATGGCTCGTGAATCACAATGTCCTCCAGATAAGCTGCAGGTATGCTGCCTTCAGGCTCTGCTATGTTGTTCTGCCACGGGAAATCTTGTCAGATGGTTGCGCCGTATGCGTTACGACGTTCTGCTGAGCTCACCTGAGCAACTTGCTGTGGCTGTTGTTGCGCTACGGGTTCAACGTTTGGTCCAACATCAATTTCAATGTCGTAAGCAACATCTGTCATGTCTGTGTCGTCCATGATGGCGGGAGCGTGCAGTGGGGTTCTGCGATTATGTGGGAATTGCGTAGGGTGGAGGTGTTGTTGGAGGCTGGACGGCCGGCGATGGGACAGGCGCGCCGCGGTAAGCTCCCCAGAGGCGGGCACTAACACAATCACGTGAAGTATGCGGTGTGGCGTGCGGTGTGTGCACAACAATGACCTGCAGCTCCGCTTGGTCAAAAACGGTAACCAGTGGCCAGGCTTTGACGCAGGTGGGTACATATATATCAAGGCCCTGGTCAAACGCGGAGGAAGCCCGGGTTGGGGACGTGCCTACTACACGCTACAGAGAGACAACCACAGTAACGATCATTGTTTCTGGGAGCTAACTAGGGTCAAACACAAAGACAGTGCTCCAGACAGACGTCTTGAAGCGTCGCACGATACTATGCTTGTGGTGGCTAAGACTGCTCCTCCAACGTGAAGGTACCGGTCTTGGTGATGAGGTACTCGTTCACTGCGACATCCTTTCCGGACTCCTTGCCGTAGCCGCTCTGTTTGATGCCGCCAAATGGCGACTCTGCAGCAGATCCATTTCCCTATTCTATTATTAGTGACCTACTTGTTTAACTTTGACGTTCAACAACATGCAACATACCGTGTTGAGTCCAATCATGCCAGCCTCCAAGTTCTCAAACAGCCTCCATATCCGGTCAACGTTCTTCGTGAAGCAGTATGAGGCAAGGCCCATGCTGGTATCATTGGCAGCCTTTACTGCCTCATCTTCCATACTGAATTTGATGAATGTGCAAATTGGCGCAAAAGCCTCTTCTTTAGCAAGATCCATATCAAGTGTGACACCAGAAATAACCGTGGGTTCGAAGAAGTAGCCACCGTCCTTTTCAATCTTGTTGCCACCCGTGTGTATTTTAGCGCCCTTCTTCTTCGCATCTTCCACAAGAGCAACCGCCTTTTCAATACCACGTGGTGTAGTTACTGGCCCCATTGTCGTCTTCTCGTCAGCACCATGGCCAACTACAAGCTTCTGAGTCTCCGCATTCCAGCGCTGAAGGAACGTGTCGAAGATACCAGACTGCACGTAGATACGATTGGCGGTAATGCAAGCCTGTCCAGCATGCCGGAATTTCAGGGCGAAGATTTGGCCTATCGCCTGCTCAATGTTTGCATCGTCAAAAATCAGGACAGGGCAGTTGCCTCCCAGCTCCAATGTCACTTTCTTCAAGTTGTCTGCACATATCCTAGCAACAAGCTTTCCAACACGCGTCGAACCCGTGAAGGTGACCTTGTTCACGAGCGGATGGCGACATAATGCTTCACTGAGCTCTGGGGTCTTGTCGAGATCTGTAGTCAACACATTTAGTGCTCCCTTGGGAAAACCAGCCTTCTGCGCAAGGTATGCTAATGTGAGCACTGTAATCGGTGTCTCTGGACTAGGCTTGACAATCATTGTGCATCCGGCAGCCAATGCAGCACCTGCTTTCCTCAAGACCATTGCGATGGGAAAGTTCCATGGTACTAACGCGACGGCAACACCGAGGGGTTGTTTGATGGTGAAGACACGCCGATTTGGGAGTGCAGGTGTAAAGACAGTGCCTTGGATGCGTTCGGCCTCTCCAGCGAACCACCATGTGAATCCGGTGGAGTAATCAATCTCGCCATAAGCCTCAGACCTCGGTTTTCCGGTCTCGTATACAAGAATAGTTGCTATGTCTTCTCTGTTTTCTTTAATCAAAGCGTCCCACTTGAACAGCATCTGTGCCTTTTGTCGAGGGCTGATATTCTTATATTTCTGGAAAGCATCGTATGAGCTCTTGACAGCATTCTCAACATCAGATGCATCGTTTGTGGGACATTCTATCCATGGCTTTCCAGTTCCAGGGTCTTTCCTTGGTGTGAGTACATGGTTCTTGGGCATCGATCTAGCGACTTACCAACTACCTCGAATGTCTTGCCTGATTTCGCTTGCACCCAGTCGCCGTTCACAAACGAGAGGTTGTGAAGAAGATCTGGGTTATTCAGCTTTTGAATATTAGTCCAAGGAATCTATATTGGGATGATGGATCTTTTGAACCTTGAATGGCAGCTGATATTTGTTTTCCGAGCCCATTCTTGCGTTGTCTACAAGAATTGCCTGCATATACTGGAAGCTTCAAGGTTTTCCGCACCGGAAGGTGTCTATAAAGAGTTGAGAATCACGACTCTGAATGTTTCAAGATTGATTCTAAGTAGAGGCTAGGAGGAGGTGTTGGTGGTTGTATGAGAATGGCCGGTCCGGCGGGAAAGTGCACCAATGCTGCGACCGTTCCGGTCCTCGAGTTGACCCGTCCAACTGCCCCACCCGAGATGGCATACAGGTTATCGGGATCTGACTGAGTGATTACTGACTAAAGGGCGCTCGGCTATTCAAGGTTCTCTATTAGTACGCCAAGAATATGGATGGAATTGAGATGTTCGGCGAGACCGGCGTGCGATTGGTCTGAACCACGGTGGTCCTCCAACAATACGTCAACTCTATGCGGGGCATCATCCTTACCCCTCACTCCTGTAGCACTGTCGTTCCGAGTATTGGTTATCGGAACATGATAGTGGGGATGCGATATTCAAGGCAGAATATGGGGTCCAAAATAAGTGACAGAAGAGGATGTGCTGTCCATTCTTGCAACGTGACTACTCTGGTGTCCCCAGCACCTGACACCTGACGCTTGAATCCGATATTTGTTGATGCCAATTCCGATTGATTCACCACTTGTTCTCCATACATCACCTTCAACAACCACTCCCAATCGTCACCATGGGTAGATTAGACGGCAAGGTTGCCCTTGTCACAGGTAAAAAGACAGCCTTCATCGCCTACCACACTCACTAACACCACCTCTCAGGCGGCGGCTCCGGTTTCGGAGCTGGGATATCAAAAGGCATGGCCTCTGAAGGTGCCAAAGTTCTCGTCTGCGATATCAACGCCGCTGGCGGCCAAGAAACATGTTCTACAAACCCCTCATCGCTAGCCTTCCACCAAATGGATGTGACAAAGTCAGCCGACTGGAAAGCAAGTGTAGCAGCCTGCATTGAGAAATTCGGACGTTGCGATATCCTCGTAAACAATGCGGGCTGGTCGTACAAAAACAAGCCGACAACAACGGTTACCGAAGAAGAATTCGACAGAGTTTTCGATGTCAACGTCAAGGGTGTGTATCTGGGATGTAATGCTTGGGTTGACCAAGCGATTGAGAGAGGCGAGGGCGGTGTAATCATTAACATAGCGAGTGTTGGTGCTACAAGACCAAGACCAGGCCTTGTATGGTACAATGCAAGTAAAGGTGCTATCTGGAATGTATGTTCTCATACTTTCTTCCTTAAATTCTTGTTGACATGCAACAGGCAACAAAAGGTCTCGCAGCAGAATACGGCCCACATCAGATCCGTGTTGTATCCATATGTCCCTTGATCACTGCTACGGGTCTTTTCTCTGCTTTCACTGGTATGGAAGATACGCCGGAGAATAGGACAAAGTTCACGTCCAACGTACCCATGGGACGCATCGGTGAGGTAGATGACGTGGTGAATGCGTGCATCTTCATGGCGAGCAAAGAAGCAGGTTTCATTACAGGAGTCAATCTCGAAGTAGACGGTGGACGATGTATCTAACCACCCATCCACGTTCGCTCATAGATACAATCAATCCATCACTCTTCATCTCCAAACGTCACAAAATCTTCCATCCTCACATCTTCCTCCACCTCCTCCTCGTCATCCTCATCATCCTCATCATCCTCATCATCCCTCTCGACGAACCACTCCTTCATCTCCCTCTGTCTCCTCTCCTCCTCCCAATCACGCGTCTTCGCCCCATCAATACGCGAATCAAGCACCACCGCACCTACCCTCTCCTCCCTCCCCATCTTGACCTGCCTATCAACCTCGACCCCCCAACCCTCCCACACCGCACCCCGCTCACTCGCCGTCATCGGCCCCCTGCTTACCCTCCACCTCTTCGTAACCCCCCTCTCCCTAAGCTCCGCCGGCGCCGCAATCATAAACCCAAACGCCTCCTTCACCTTCTCGTACGCCGCCCGATGCGCTACACCCGTTGGGTAACTCCCCACATCGCCCCCCGGCATGGGATACGACTCCAGCACTTTACACTTCCCATTTCGCACCCTTGCAGTAGCATTCTTCCACACGCCCACCGGCAAGAAGATTGCTTTGCTCAGCACGATTTCGCCGCTGCCGGGACGTACGTGGCCGAGTAGGAACGCATCGGTTTCGGGGACGTCGCCGTCGCCGAGTTTGGCGCCGCCGGGGCCGAGCGTGTTGGCTGGGAAGACGATTTTCTGGAAGTAGATTTGGATGGGGAGGTCGGAGTGGCTGGTTGCGAAGGGGGAGGTTACAAGAAGTGAGGGGGCGAGGGTGGACATGGGGGAGGGTGGGGGGATGAAAGATAGGGGGGTCGGTGCTGTGCGGTGGATGCTTGGTTGGAGGGGTTGGAGAAAGGTTGGTGGAGGGTAGGGGTGTACATTTGCGGGTAGTTGCTGTCCAGTTGTCATGAAGCCGTTGTTGGAACCATTGAAGACGGGTTGGTTTGGGAGTGTAAATGATCCATTTGATTGTCCACGGTCGGGTGCGTATGTGTCGTGATATTGCTGTGCAAATGTGGGTGGTGGAACTGGAAATGGTAAAGCCGGATCAACAGAATAAGAAGGCGCATGATACTGCGCAGGTACATATAATTGCTGGTCGTGAGGCTGATATGGTAATGAGAGACGTTGGGGCTGATGAGGTGCAGGTAGCCTGGGCTCATATGTAGGTAGATATGGGAGATTACTGTTCAGAGCATTTGAACCATTGAAGCCATCTGGCTGGATTGTCTCATCAAATATGGAAGATGAGAAAGCATGACGATAAGTGCCTTCGCCAGATGATTGCGTTATGAAAGGATCGTATTCTGCAAAGCCCCCAGACAACTGATGCTGAGGTCTGGTATTGTAAGCTTGTGAAGGGGGAACACCGATGTACGGAATGAAATTTGCGGTGGGTAAAGTCATTGAGTCTGCATGATATGGCGTAGGAGTCGTATGAGGCATGGACATTAGGTGTGGGAAATCAGGGTGGCTATGTGTCTGCTGATGTACATCCGGCTGTTCTGGGGGAAGAAGAAACGATTGGTTGGTTTGTACGGCAGGGTTGGGAGGGTATAACTGCGGCAAGCTCAGTTGTGGAAGACTGGGAGGAGGCGGTGGTAGTGGTCCAGAAGGCATACGCAATCGGTCGCTTGCGTCGCCACTATCGTCATCGTCATTAGATTCATGGCTGTTGGACATGTTCTCATCCTCCGAAGCACTTGTCTGAGATCCCCCTTCTTCACCGACAATGGTACGACGTTGTGCTGGACCCGAGAGAACATCCTCCAAGTACCTGGCTACCGTCTCTCTATCCTTTGCTCGTTCGAAGAGCTCACTTTTCATCATGCCCACCAAAGGCTCAGGGACTATGTTGATTTTTTGGTCAGTTTTGTCTGTGGCTTGCTGGATCTTGCGCAACATCTGTGCGGCCATATCCTGACGAGGAGGATATGACGGCGTCGCAGGAATCAGCGGAACCCCCGATGCTTCTTCAGAGGTTGCATTATTTGCAGCAACTCGAGCCTCGACGGCCAGCCTGTCACTGATAGCGATTTCCCTCTGCTTCTTTGCGTACTGTTCCTTCTCTTCAAAAACTTTTTGCGCCATTTGTGCATCTCTCTCGTAGTTCATCAGACCCTCTCCTCCAGTTGAACGAGTATCCTTAACATTTTCTTTCTGACATCGGTTGTAGTCCCTTATCTGTTGCGGGGTGACTCCAGCTTCCATGAGCATGTAAAAGGCGCGCTGTCGTGACTTAAAGCAAGCAGCGTAGTACTTTGTACGTTTTTGCGAATCTTGAGGAATGTTGATCAATGGCGGCAAAGGTTCGTCCAGCTTTGGTGGTTGGATACCAAAGTGCACTTCGCGGTATTGTAGACGTTCACTTTCTTCTGCCCTGCGCTCTAGTGTTGCTAGATCTGGTTTGTTTCGCATCTTCTTGGTAGGTGAGTTTTGGGTAAGTTCTTCTGTGTTATTATGCGTTGGTGTCTTATCACCTGCTTTATTCTTTCCATCTTTGGTCTCTTCACTTGCTTGCTTCATTTTCTTCTTGATGTCCTCTGGGACTATGAGTGGGTGATGCTCAAAATCCCACAAACTCGGAATCTCTCCATGCAATGCCGCTTTCAGCGCCCTCCCATCTCCCTCGTAGTAATCGATCCACCGGTATAAGAATTCGATAAAGTTAGGCACCACAGCGCTGTTCACCTGTATGATATCGACTAGGATTCTCAACATGTCTTCCTCGTGCATCAGTTCTGGGTCTAGGATGCGGGGCCGGACTGTGATTGGGGGTGCGCTGTGTCGCGATCGCTGCGCAGTGGGCAGGTTTGGCTGTTCTTGATCGAAACGAGGCTTCTTCCGGGAGTGCGGGTTGACCGAAAGCTGACGAGCTGCAGTTTGATTCACATTCCACTGCACGTACCAAGTCCATAGTTCTTTGCCCGTCTCCCTTGCCTTGCGTTCTGTAAAGTCTTGTAGAAGTGCGAGGAAGATGGCATGGTTTGTATCCATACTGTAGACGACAGGATTTTGCGTGTATCTTTCATATGGTATGATCATGGGAAGTGGTTCGACATTACCAACTACATCCTGTAGCCTAAGATAGCGATCATCGAAGAGGTCGAGGACCTTGCCATGAGAGGCCATGCTGTAGCAAAAGCAAGCGAGGCACTCGTTGCAAGATGAATATTCTTGGGTGCAAAGAAAGCGGGTTTGACAGGCGAGAGGTCCTGAGCGAGAGGTGACGGGTAGTTAGAGCGCGATCTTGCGTTGCTACGCAAACGCAAGGGAACAATAGCAGTGAACGGAGCGGGGAAGGTGAGTGTGGAACTGAGAGGTGAGAATGGAGCGACAGGAAATCTTATAGACAAGCTCTGCCTGCACGAATTGTTGGACATTGTGCGGATATTCTTCAGGAAACAAATCTATACCTGCTCTTTATTATAAGAGGCCCTCCGTATTTGTACACGTGCAATTGGGGTATCGCAGCAGCAGCGCATGCGCCCTACGCCTGCACCAGGCATGCATCAGGTCTATTCTAGCAGTTTGTTTGCTCATTTGGTGCTGTCCCTGATTTTCTGCAGAATGATGCTTGCCCTGTCCTCGACATCCTCGCGCACTCTCCTCCAGTCTGTGTTGTACACCTTCTTGACACCCTCCTCGAGGCTCCTGTTCCAGCGGTCTTTTGCCATCTCCGCCAACCCTACTGGGGCCTCCCGACTTGTCGGCTCTGGCTCTGGCTTCTTGGGCTCGTAGAACTCGGCAAGCACCCGGCGCTGTTGTCGTAACAAGGCGGCTTGCGTTGCGCGTTTTTGTGTGTGCAGCGATATTGTGAGATATAGGACTGCGGATGTGAGGGTGACGCCTCCAAGCTGCATTGGTTAGCCGAGAAGATGTCGCAGAGACATAGTACGTACGAAGCCGGTGGTGAAGCCCATGGCTAAGCTTGCAGCAATTCGTGGGCGCAACGCTTAGGGAGTCTTTACTGAGGTAGGCAAAAAGGCAATGCCTCTACAATTCGGCGTGCGAGAACTTTCCGAAGCACTCTGGAAGCTTGGGGCTACTCCTGTGCACGGGAGCGGGGATGGTGGTCGATATGGAGGAAAGTCGGCTCGGGTGTGAGGTCAGCGTTGGGGATCGCGACATGCCAGGAATGGCCAGTTACCGAAAGGGGTAATTTCTGGCAAAACCCGTCGATTACTTGGGGACTCAGTACCATGAGATTTCAGCCGCTGTACCATGACTATACCTAATTAGGCCCGATTTTCTGCCCCTCAAGCATTTTGTCTAATTTTCACCTCGAATCTAAATATGTTCCTCTCGCATGGCCTTTTTCCCTATATATTTTCGAGAAAACACAGGTAATTGTCCCAAGATTGAGAGGAGATAATGGTGACGCTAACCTGTAAATGGTGAGGCCTGTCCTAACTAGGTATAGCTGTTGCCTGATAAAGCGAGCTGCACCATGAGAAATCCATCTAGGTAAGAGCTAAACCTATATGGTACGAGTCTATGGCGTAGTAGGTCTTTCCTATGGTTGGACGAGGTGCATTCTTCCTTGACACATCAATGCCTACAATTACCAACCTGTTGTACGATACCAACCCGCCATTTCAATTCTGATCAGAAACAAGATGACCAATACACTACTACAAAGAGCATGGCTTACGCACATCACTGTTCACCTTTGAGATTGTAGCGTGGTACAATGAGCAAAGTCCGGCCATTCTCCGTTAGTTATTGTGTATAAACATGCAACAAAAGACACTCAGTATCCCTGCTAATCATCTTCTGTTGTCTCGAAAATTGACATCGAGTACTCCGTCTTGTGCAACGCAACTAAGAGCGAGTGCACGCATTGCTCTAGCCAGAACTATCAGTCTGCTCTGTATATGTAATAATATGGAAAGATATGTAGTATGTAAGACTCGGCACCAGTTGCCGACACCAATCTCCAAAACCCATTTGCGAGACAGATGCCTGTGGGCAAAATACATGGTTTGTGACGAGGCTGTCAGTCACGTGAACAGGCGTTGCCGCGTCGCGTGGTTTATCGTCTGTGCGTTATGTTTTGCACGCAGTGACGCGATGTTGGTGCCTGATGGGACGATAGCGATTGATGAATAACGACGATTTTTGAACACCACAAACTACGGGCATACTTCAGACAATACGTTGGTCTTGTTATTTGATAACACCTACCCTTGATCAAACCAGTGCCCAGCTCTTATACACAATATACTCGCTACAATGAGCCCCGCCCCGCCTGGAAGCCAGGCAGCCCCTCTACCCACAAATCTACCCTTTCGTCTCGTGAGCAAGACCATTGGACAAGGCGCATACGCCTCGTCAGTCTCCATCTTCAGGCTGTCAAGTCCTCCTACTAATGTCGCCTCAGGATCCGCAAAGCCGTACCCCATAATGCCCCCAAACCCGTCATCGCCATCAAGTTCATCAACAAAGAACATGCCCTGCGCACCGGCCGCCTCACTCCGAAGCAGATCAAGATGGAAATTGTATTGCATCAGCATCTTGGTAAACACCATAACATTATCCATTGCCTGGGCTCCGGTGAGGACGCACTTTGGACATGGATAGCCATGGAACTGGCAGAGGGAGGCGACTTGTTTGACAAGATCGAAGCAGACGAGGGCGTTGGTCAGGATGTGGCACATCTGTACTTCTCACAGCTTGTTAGTGCCGTCGCGTACATGCATAGCATGGGCGTGGCACACAGAGACATCAAGCCTGAGAATGTGTTGCTGAGTGCCGAGGGAGACTTGAAGCTGAGTGATTTTGGACTGGCAGCCCTGTTCAAGAAGGATGGACAAATACGGCTTTGCAATACTGTTTGTGGCTCACCACCCTATATTGCACCCGAAATCGTCAGCGGGAGACGAAGCAAGAGGGCCGATGTCTTGGACGTGGGATACGAGGCCAATATGTGCGACATTTGGAGTTGCGGTGTTGTACTGTTCGTTCTTCTTGTCGGAAATACGCCATGGGATGAACCCACGATGCGATCGGAAGAGTTTAGGGAATACGTCGACACTGGAGGCCATACGACTGATGAGCTGTGGGCTAAGCTTCCGCCTGATATTGTCAGCTTGCTTCGAGGCATGCTCAAAGTCGATCCAAAACAACGCTTTACTCTAGACGAAGTGCGTACACATCCTTGGTTCACACGCAAGAACCCATACTTGACGCCTTCGGGACGTAACGCCAACCCAATTGGTCTGGCGACACAAATGCTTTCCCATCTACGCATCGATTTCACGCGACCACCCACCCAATCCCAACGCGGATTCTCGCAGGACGACGGCGATGCAATGGACATTGACACAAACGACGATCCCCGTCGTTCCAGCGCCATCCATATTCTCTCCTCCACCCAACCCGAAACCCCCTCCGGCGACACACCGTTTGACTGGGAACGCCCACCACGCCTCGCAACCCACGACGGCATGTCTGCCTCGCAACCCACCACAACCGGCCACGCAGCCATATACCACCCGGAAATAAGCTCGACACCCTTCCTCTCGCAACTCCCATCTTCAACTCAAGACGCCCTATCTCAAGACCCCAGCATGACCCAATTCAGCTCTCAACCCGGCGTGCCCCTAACCTTCACGCAAGCCGCTCGCAAATTTGCCGACATCCTCCCTTCCTACTCCATGGCCCGCTTCATATCCCCTCGTCCCTTGTCGCTTCTCCTCCCCTTACTCCTCGCGTCTTTGAACCGTCTCGGCGTCCCAGCTCCGTCCTTTTCCGCCCTTCAAATCGAAGAAGCAGAGCAGCTCGGCAGCGCAAGTATACGAGTCAAAATGGCGGATGGACGGCGTCAGGGACTCAATGGGCATGTGGTGGTTGAGAAGGCCGTGTATGAGGGCGCGTGGTATTGGGAGGTCAGGTTTGTCAAGGCGAGTGGGGATCCGCTAGAGTGGAGGCGGTTCTTCAAGAATGTGGTGCTCTGTGTCGGGGATGTGGTATTACGGCCGAATTAGGGAGGGGATGGTGCGAGGGATTTTGGGTAGTGTATGATAAAGTGGTGGTTTGAGCATTTTTTTGTATGGTAATGTCTTGGTGGGTGGGTTGTAATGAACGGATACGGGTATCCGAATTTGATTTAAGTAAACCATAGTATATATCACAGCGTAGTTCAAGAAAACGTTTCTTTTCATTCCTATTTTTTTTTCTTTTCGTCTCTTACAGAAAAGGAACATCGTCACGGAAGTTTCATGTCCAACCTCAAAAAAGTAAATACGGAAATCCGAATAGGGGAATATGATTTCTCTACATCAAACAGACTAACAATAGCATTACTCATTAAAAAAAAACGGTGACAAAAGATGGCGTCGCATCCGTTCACTCGAAAATCTACATCATCACAGCGCTAACAAGCACCGCCACAACACCGACCACCACCCCACTAATCCTCACACTACTCGCCGCATCCTTCTGGCCACTGCCGCTACCCGGCCTCTCACCGTCCGGACTACTCTGCGGGCGATCCTCCGCCTTCAGCTCCCCAGGACCATAAGGCTTATACCCACCAGACAACGAACTCTTATGTCCCGTGCTGCCCTGGACACACTTGCTGTCATCCTGAAACGCATCCCAGGCCTGCTTCCACGCGGCATCAGGATCGAAAAACGTTTCGGGCGTGTAGAAAACCTTGCAATCGCTCGCTTCGTAGATGTACTGCAGCGGGGTACCAGACGCATCGCCCTTGCGGACCTGATCTTGCGATTGCAAGCGCGAGGACTCGTCGCCTGCGCGTGTCGTGATTTGCGGGGTGTTGGCGATACCTGAGAGGACGGAGTCTGTGGCTGAGAAGGCGGAGAGGTCGGCGAGGGAGCTGAGGTTCAGGGCTACCTCTGCGTACATTTGCCAGTAGAAGAGGGGCGTGACTTCGCCGCCTTTGCTGCCGGTGACGGTTTGGATGGGCTTGTTTTCTGGGCGGCCGCCGACGGTGACGGCTTTGACGCCGGCAATGTTTTTGAGTTCCTCGTGGAAGGAGGCGCACGAGGAGCCGCAGAGGGCGTCGGTGTACATGACGATGTTGGAGGCGTTGAAGGGGGTGGGGCGCGTGCCATTTACGAAACGGAAACCTGCGGGGAGGATAGAGAGTTCGTCTGTGTACTACGTTTTTGTTAGTTTGAAAGATATCACGGGATTATATAGCTCATGGACTTACGTTGTATCGCATAGTCGAAGTAAAGCTGTCGCCGTTTAGGTTCACAGGTCCGTTGAAGTCATTCCAGTCCTTGAAATCGGCTCCATCGCTGTTGAGGAAATGCCACCAAGACCAGTACCTGTAAATGTTGCTGTTCTCAATATCACTCCTTGTGAAACGAGTAAACGTCCTCGCCTTGGAAGGATCGCCCCTAATCTCATTGACAGCATCGCCAATCTTGAGAAAGGCCTCAGTCGCCCTGTACCGTTGTGCAGAAAAGGGCACCATTTCAGGGAAGAGCTGCATGAAGACGTCCAAGAGGAGATTGGTGTTGCCGCCACCGTTTTCACGCAAGTCGATGATGAGTTTTTGCTTGTTGTCGCTGACGCAGCTTTCAAGGAATCTGGCGACCACGGCCTGGAATTCGTTGTTGAAATCCGTCTCGTCGATGTCAGAGCTGGGGTTGCTGAACGAGATAATCTTGAGCACAGCGACATCGTCATAGCCGTTTCCGTTGAGGTAGTATCCTGCTACAACTTGGCTTTGTGATTCGACAACAGCTTCTGCATAAGGACTAGGGATAGTCTGGCGCTTGTTGCGGAGGTGGTAGATACCAGTAGGAATACGGGGAACGGGGTCAGGAGCGCTGGGAGAGATGACATAGTTGAGACTCGCGGGGCTTTTTGGCCCTTCACTATCTGTCTCTGGCGAACCGGTTGCGGATTTCGTACTGGCTGTGGCTGGCTGGGCAAAAAGGCGGCCTGTACAGAATGCGTCGAAAAAGGATGGTCCGTCGGTCACACCGGTAAAGTCTTCCTCTGATCTGGCAATGTTGGTAACAGCGACTGTTGTACCGTTCGCCCACGTGACCTCTGTGCTGTTGCCGTCGTATTTGCTCTGTATCATGAAGCTACCAGGGTTGTCCGTATCTCCTTTGGCCATCATTTTGTTGATCAAGCCATCCGAATCAATGTACTGCGACCATGAGACAGATAGGAGGAAGGCATAGGGGTCTTGACCATTAAGCTTGGAAATCTCGGAGACATCTGAGCTACCTTGAGCCAGAGCCAAGACGTCGTCGGCAACGTACAGCTTGGGCAGTGATTTGCCGTCCTGGGAAATGGAAGCCACATTAAAGGGACGGAGGAATTTGAAAACCTGGAGTATGTCGGGTCTGTAGTTGAAATGGAAGTTGCCAGTTCGAATTGTGATGTTCTGAATGGCGAGTTGGACAGCGTACTCGGACGAAAACGAGTCAAGATTGCTTTTGATGTTGTCGAGTTCCGCCTCGATATCTAACGGACCCCACTCCCAATCATCTCCTGGATTCTTCAGCCATGCAAGTTCTGACTGGAATTGCCATATGTTTTTTAATTCGTCGAGGAGAAGGCGATTGCCTTGGACGTCAACAGGGACAGATTCGAGACACTCGAAGGCGGCTTGCGCCTCGATATTGGTGGCTCGATCCAACTGAGCGGCAACAATTGCGCAAGGCTCAGAGGAAGATTGAGCTGCAGCCCATGCTGCGGAAGCCACAAGCAATACGCCCTTGAGCATATTGGACATGCGGAGGTGGAAATCGACAAAAGTACAGCAAACAAGGGTATCGGGCAATGTCGAAGCAACCAAATAATTAAACCCCAAAAGAATGCCGCTGAAGGGCAGAAGAACAAGAGTATGTGAATAAAAGGACACTAGCCGCTGGGGCTGTGAAAAGCTCTAGGATGAATCGACGTCTAATCTGAAAGGCTGCAGCATGGCGCCTGACCTTGAACGAAAATAGAGGAAGACAGAGGCGCCACTCGGATTACTTTTGTTTCCCAGATAGGCTGCCGGTCTGCCTAAAGTGCAGATTGACAGGAGACGCCTCTTGCACTATGCCGTGGGGGGTATGGGGCGTACTAGTAGACTATTCGTGCGTCCGTCCGTTGTTCAGCTTAGGGGATCCACATACACCAGCCACTTTCGCTTCGCTCTGAATGAATTGTCCTCCAGTCAGTGCCTGGAGCGCTTGTCACATACCACTTGGCGGTACGGGCCTTATCCCCAGATTGTTGCTGCGCGCCGCATCTTCCTTCTAACTCTTGGCTCAAACACGCGATTGCATCATAGCCATTGCTGGATCAACTTACCGGCCGATCTTCCCCTGTTCCCCTAGGGGAAAGAAGAAGTGTCGGTCGGCTTCATTCCCGAAAGAAGTCGCTGTGGTACTTAGCGCTGGTCCGCGAATTTTCCTTCATGTCTTCGGCTCTTCACGCCCTTCCGAGACAAAGGGCTGGGCATGCGCCAAGCGTGGCACAGGAAGTAGGCAAGCCAGCAACGCCAGGCGCCGTTGTTCTGACCGGTCGCGCCCGTCACGTTCGACTATACCGTGTTTGAATGAGAGAGTCAACAAGAACTGTGTCAAGGCTGTCGAGCTGGTTCGAATGCGCTGTCATTGGGGGCCGCGCCGACGTGGTGCCGGCACAGACAAGAGCTTGCTGGCGCCATGCCAAGGTATTTTGCTCAGCTTCCAGGGTATCACAGCATGCACGAGACACCGAGAATACTTCATCTCGTGCATGCTGCAGGAGAAATCGCTAAACAACGCCTTCATGCGTTAGGCCGACTGCGCGATTACTTGTGAATGTAGCTTCGTTGTGCAAGTCAACAGGTATCGTGCCGGACCTGCGACTAGCCAAGCCTACAAAGAGCCTCATCGGCCTGTCGAACAAGGCTCCTTTGTCTCACGTCAAGTATGACAATATCAGCATTTTACGTAGATCCATGCCTGAGGCGTTCCGGCCCCCAGCCAGGCTGAAGCAAAGAAGTATGCATGGCTTGACAACAGGATGATTCTTAGAGGGGTACAAGACCAATCACAAAACAGCAGCCTCAGAAGGATGCCTAAACAACCCGCGACCAAGCCACCTTATACTCAGCATCGAGCCCACAAAATAAGTACGCTGATGATGGAGCTTTGATTAACGTACGATGGGCAAAGCATGCCTGGATATGTTCTGGCCCCCAAAAGCCATGACTCTTCACCCACCAACACCTTGTGCTCGTTGGATACGCAACGGCAGCTGACGAAAAGACTAAAGTCATCACTGGACTGGGATCTCTGTATGTTCCCTACTCAAAAAAATATGTATAGGCATGTAAATGTGCACACAATTCTGTATGTCAAGGCTGAGCAGGTGCAACTCTGTCAAAGTGCCTGTGCATGACGCTGATACCCTACCTGCAATCCACACAGTAAAAGATGTAACTTCATCGTCCAGTGTACTAGCGCATTGATCCTCCTGGGAGAAAGAGACACTACAAGGGGATTTATTTGCTGGGTATCTTGGGACCACACAACAAAGTGACCGTCTATTCCTTAACGTAGGCAGTTGCAGTATGAAGCGTTGATGTGTTGACTTATCATCATGTTCGATTCTGTACGGATAGTCGTCTTGTGATGTTTGTGGCATTATTTAACACCGTGCTAAAAAAAAACAGCAATTCAGCAAACAAGGCCAAATCTCAACCCCATTGGAAGATTCGTTCCTGCAGTGTTTGCAAAGTACTGGTGTATCCGGAGACTATGGGCACATCCATACATCCTTCTCAAGACTACTGAGGACGACGACCTATGTTGATTGTGACGTTTCTGAAGTTTGTGCCGCTAGACCCAACCTATCCTCAATCACGCCTACGATTTCCCTCCAATCTTTCATCGCACCGCCTCCTATATCTCCACATGCCAACTCTTTCTCCATTGGCTGTAGCACTTCAAACCAGCCTCCATTCTTGACGCCCCACTCCTCTTCCAAGATGCGCACTTGTTTGCTTGTAATAGGCTGATACCACATTGCCGTGTTCATACTTGGTGCGACTAATATCCTTTTCTTTTGTATACCCTCCTCTTGCTGTGGCCACTTCACGCCCGGTATCCTCCTCACAGGGTCAATTAAACCAGTGGTGTCCCAGGCACGAACGACGGAGAGAAGAAGGTTGTCCGACCAGCCTTGGGTAATTTTAGCGAGTTCATTGGCGCTCAAGGGAGCAATAACCATAATATGGGCCCATCGCCGTAGCTCTATGTGTAAGATCTTGTTGCCCCGCACCCATGGCTCTCTCCACTCGTCCTCGTCAAAGTATATTCCCTGTACATTTGGCAGGGCCTCTATATCCTCTAGTGAGGGCTGTTCTCCACTCTGGCCCTGCAAGAAGTTTGTCGCGGCAGCCGTGAATATAAGCCGTATTTGTACGTTGGGGTGCTTTGCAAGCGCATTGATTATGTTTGGTATTTTGATGGTCGCTACCGATCCTGAAGCACACAAAAGGACATGTATCTTGTCATCGTGATGGTCGAAGGCAAACGGATCGGCTTCTGGTGGATCTCGTACTTGATGTTGGACAGGCCGAATATTGAGGGGTTTGAGGTCGCGTATGTCGGCAGTCATGATGCGCCGCTAGATGTTAATGCGGTATGCTGTTAGTGTATGAGCAACGGCATCTGCAGCGTGGATGTCGAATCTCTGTAGCGTGACGGCTGCATTACAAATGCCTATCACCATGTCATAGCGGGACAGTTGATGTGAAGTTTAGCAGACGCTAACTCGCTTAGTATCGGATCACCCTCTGCAAGGTATGTCAGCACTCTAAGAGCAACCGTCCTTTCAAGTTCAACACGAACATCACAATATATGGCAAGCAGCACGGATGCGTTTTCGTGCAATCAAAACACGTCTGGCGTTTACACTGACACGAACAATCTTCCCGTGAAACGGACAAAAAATCATCGTTCGGAGAAAACTCTTATCTCCGTTTCTTCCAGTCTTCAGTACTGAGTTGGTGCAGATGCACCAGGATTTTTCAATAACACATGTGGCCAACGAATGATTGCATTGCTTCAACAGAAGCCTGATTTGTCAGGAGTGACATGCCAGCCCCTGTTTCCCCTACAAACGTGTTGCGGAATAAGTAAGTACGCACCCAGACAAGAAATTGGTTAAATCCGCTCCTAGAAGTCTGCCACAGCTAGTACAGCTCTGGCGCGCATACTAGCGTATCTCAGCTCCGGGTTCTATCGAATGACAACAAGTTTTATAGTACTCTTTCAACCGCATTGGCTCTAAAAGGTGACTCTCATCCAATAGAAACCGATTTTTATTTCGACAAATACCCGCTTATGCATCCCCCTACTAGCGGAAATAACCAAGCTTATGTTGGAGTAGGGCTACATACTATGACTTCTTGAAAGGCAGGGGTGCTGTGTGTCTCTGGATTTTCGGACTTAACCCATCCCCCGCACACTCCGTGCCTGCTTGCCATCATGCTGTGAGGCCACCTAAACCTTATGTACTAACAAGCGCTATACTTGTGGCTTCGTCCGTTTCTTCACGTAATCCCTGTTATACTTCTTTTCGAACGAGAAAATTTGGCCGTCCAATACCACTGCCTGGTGCCAAGAAATATATATATATATATATATATAGTTATATGGCTGAGGAAACATCTTGTCACAGCACGCATCAACAATATCAGTACTCAAACAAATCTTCATACAATTCACAATGTCTCTTCCCATCGCTCCTCTCGGCCGCAATGGCCCCCAGGTTAATCGTCTGGGATTCGGCCTGATGGGACTGTCCACGTTATACGGACCACCCAAACCAGACAGTGAGCGCCTAGCTCTCCTCGATCATGCTTACGAACTAGGAGAACGTTTCTGGGATACTTCTGACATGTGGGTCTACTGAGAAGCTTTACATAGTCCCCGATCTACAAGTGCTAACATCACCTCTAGGTATGGTGATAACGAACCCCTGCTCGGAAAATGGTTCAAAGCCAACCCATCCAAGCGTACAGACATATTCCTTGCCACCAAATTCGGCATCAAGGATGGAGGCGCCGGTGGAATTGATTCTTCCCCGGAATACGTCAAAGTTGCCTTTGAGAAATCACTGGAGCGCCTGGATACTCCATACGTCGATCTCTACTACTGCCACCGCGTGGACCAGAAGACACCCATTGAACTTACCGTAAAAGCCATGGCCGAGCTTGTCAAGTCCGGAAAAGTAAAGCACCTCGGACTTTCTGAAGTTAGCTCAGACACCCTGAGAAGGGCACACAAAGTCCATCCCATCGCCGCCGTGCAAGTCGAGTACTCGCCCTTTGCACTCGAGATTGAAACCGAGCAGACCAATATACTCAAGACATGCCGCGAGCTGGGCGTCGCCGTCGTCGCCTACTCGCCACTCAACCGCGGCATGCTGACTGGTGCCATCAAGAGCCCCGATGATTTCGACGAGACCGACTTTCGCCGCATGGCACCTCGATTCAGCAAGGAGAACTTCCCGAAGAACCTGAAACTTGTCGATCGCATCGTCGAGATTGCAACGGCAAAGGGCGTTACGCCAGGACAGCTGACACTCGCATGGCTCATGGCACAGGGCGACGACATCTTCCCCATCCCAGGTACTACGAACCCAAAGAGACTGGAGGAGAACGTGGGAAGTCTCAAGGTGCAGCTTACGGAGGAAGAGAAGAAGGATGTTCGAAAGGCGTGCGATGAGGCTGAGGTTGTTGGTACAAGGTACCCTGAGTTTTTCATGCAGACTTGTTACGCTGATACTCCGCCTTTGGAATCGTAAAAAAAAATGGTACGGCAAAGAACGTGTTACTTGATTTAGCACCTCTCACATCTATATCCTTATAGTACACGCGTTTCTTGTACAGTTCCATAGCAAAGAACAACACACAAATCTTAACAAAATAAAAAAAAAACATCATTTCTCAAGCTTGCTCTGCAATTCGCGTGATAAGACCATTCTGCCTTATGAAGCCCGCATTCCACGTCTTCAAAGGACCATCATGTGCCATGTATATATCAAAATTCCGCAGCACCTCTGGAATGAACTTGTACATCTCCGCCAGAGCAATCTAGAATTTCACACGAGTCAGCATATCAATATCCATAACCCTTTGTCTTTCCACTTATACGATAAAAAGCAAGAAAATGTGATCAGGTCTCAACTTACATTCTTCCCAACACAAGTCCTCGTCCCCGCCCCAAACGACAGTAAATTCTTCTCCATCTCGAAATTCCTCGCTTGGCTCTCCAACCACCGCTCGGGCCGGAACTCTTCTGCATCGTCCCCGAAAACCTCAGTGTTGAACTGAATCGTATGCGGATTAACGCCGACGACGTAGCCCGAGGGGATATTCCGGCCCTTGAGCACGATACCCTGCGGCGGCGCGACACGAGGCAAGCTAAAGCCCACAGTGGGGAAAAGACGCAACGCCTCTTTGATACACGCACCGATATACGGGAGATGCTTTACTGTTTCGTTGTAGGAAACCGGGGTGCTGGGGAGATGGTTTTTTTGATTTAATTTCCTCGACTGCGAGATGCATGCAGCGCGGGTTCTTCATTAGACGGTAGAACACAGAGTTCATGGTTGAAGCGGTGGAGTCGGAGCCTGCCATGAGACCCGCCCAGGACTCGAGCGTGACGTCGCGGTGCGTGAAGCCTTTATTCGGCGCCGCCTGTTTCGACGATGCGGAGTAGCTGCGAGAGGATGTCTGGGCGTGAATCTTTTTCCTGGGTCGAGCGCTCCATGCGGAGTTGGGTTTGCTGCTTTGCGGCGTAGGTGGTGGCTTGAATTGCTTGGAGGTGGCCGAGGGTGCCAGGGATGAAGATGGAGAGGAACATGAGGGCTTTGCGCATGTAGTTTGGGGCGGCGGCGATGACGTAGATGAAGGGCACGGCTTTGTTCAAGGCGTTGAGGAAGGAGCCTACGTCGCCGCCCGTTTCGAGGTAGCCAAAGCGGCGGCCGAAGAGGACGGAGCCGAGGACGGTCGTGGGCATAGAAATTGATCCATTCACCTAGATTGATTACTTCTTTCTTTGCAGCGAGCTCTCGTACTTGCTTCGTGAATAGAGTGATGCATTCATCGATCGCAGGTTCGTTTCTCCGCACACTACTCATCTGATAGGCTGGCGAGACGATCTTGCGGCGCTTTGTATGTTTCTCCTCATTCGTTTCGCTGAAAAGATCGGCATTTTCACTGAGACCTTTGGGAGTAAAGATATGGTACCTGCGGCGGACATGCAGAGCCAGCGGTTATAATTTCAGAGAGATTTACTATGATAATGGCTTACCAGTCGGTCTTTGGCAGAGGACTATGCGAAGGGTAGACAAGAGGGATTACGCTTGCATCAGCGCAGCTCACTTCTTCTGGAGCAATGCGTATGAGCGGTCTGTATTTCTTATGAAGTTTGTTCTGCGCGACCTCCAGATCGCCTCGGAGCATGCGGTACACTGTGATCAAAGTAAGACTTAAGCTTGACTGAGCTACGAAAGAGGTTTGACTCTTCAGCAGAAATCAATAGAAACACTTACTGACCATCTGTTAGCATTGGCTTCATGGTGTCAAACAGCAAAGACATCACCTCGTCCATGTTCGGGAAATTGCAGGCCATAGTGGACCAGGTACACGTGCAAGTGGATGTAGTGTGCGACAATAGATGATCCAAATAACCCAATAAGCAACGAATGCCAAAAAAAAGATAGGCCACTGTAGTAACAGATACGATACTAAGTACAGCCATTCTAAACTGTTGTGTGGGGTTTGGATTAGTCAAAGAAGATGTTGACGCTGTTGACGCTCTCTTATAGTGAGGGTACAAGAGCACTTACTATGGCGGTATGCCAAAGGCTGGTGTATTGGCCATTAACAAGGGAGTGTTGCAAATTGGAGTAGACATATGTATACACTGTATCTAGGGTAGCTTCCGCTGAAAGCCTGATCTCTATCTCTGATTAATAAGTTGAGTCTCTCGGACATCTGATAAAGTCGGAGATAACGTCGCCCAACACCACCAGTATCATTATACTCGTCCTTCACTTAGTTGTAGTCAAGATAGAGTGTGTGTATCTATCAAGTCTAATTTTATTGAAAATAACAATGTGGTCATGCTGATATTTCGCAGTAAAAATTGCTTTCTCCATGTAAAAAAATAGTCCGATTATCATTTTCAGCGTATCTACGTACAAAACATGTACTGGTAGCCATAGTAAATGAGCTTACCGCTAGTAGCAGTAGCAAACTGCTTCGTCTCATGCTATGCCGTATCAAATCTTATTGCTTACAACTCCAACTCTCACTACCTGCACTCTAGACATGTCACTGGCGCGCTCCCCTGAACCCAACCAAGAGGTTCGATCTGGTTCGATCTACTATGGAGATAGGCCAAGTTATTGTGTACAACCCACTAAACAAGGATGTAACACAGATAGGGTTAGGGAGAGTAAGATCTATACTGTGTACAGCGTAGCTCCCGTTAACAGCCAAGTGTTTCTATATTATAAATCGGTGATAAGAGTCGGACGAAAGGACAGCCTAATTATCATTTCCAGCGTCACCACGGACGAAACATCTGCCGGTATTCACAACATATAAAACAACATCGCGTACGGCATGTGCATAGCTCTACATGTGTAGTGTGTACTGTCACGAGTTGCCCTTTTGGTACGTGCATGGGCTCGCGTATTTGGTCCGTTTCCGGTCAAAGACCCTGTCGATCACCATCAAGCGAAAAGGTCGACGGGTATGACTTAGCGAGTGTGGAACAATTCCGCAGCGGGACTGAGACATGGCAATTGTGACAAAGGTAGACACGATATGTAATGAAGTCATGCTCGGAGACGGGACTTGGAAGTAAGTATTGATATGATGTGAACAGGACAAAGTCTCCTTCCAAAGCGTGCGAGATGACGCGGCAAAAACAGGGCCTGACGTTGCTTTGGCCGATCGTCTACTCAAGTAGATGAAGATGTAGGCATGGTATGTAGTCATCAAACCTACGATCTACCGTCTACTAGTACCGACCACCTACGTACGTACCTATGTACCTTCCCAACTCTTTGCTGCTGGGGGGTGGACTCTTCGCCATTTTCGGTGCAACTAGTCCTTTTACTTACGGACGTAGTACGTAGTACTAGGCCGTGTGGTACCTTCGGAAACAAGTCCGTAGCCGCCTCTCGCAGTGCATGACAAACACGGACATTCCAACTTGCTCAGCACGGCAAAACCTCCGAGTTTTTCCATTCCCGCAGGGCTTAACACTAACGTTTCTTAATGCCCCCTTACATCCGCCCGCTTTTTTTTTCCCTCTCTTCGCGCTTCCCAAACTTCCGGGATTGTAACCAACGAAAAATGACTCTCGTCTCGCCACACCACTCCAAAAGGTAACCATGTGGCCGCCCAAAACCCAATTTTTTTTCCCTCTCTTTACTCAACCTTTCTAAGCACGTTTTTTTATGCGGCATAATTGGCCCCCCCCCACCCCTACCCTCTCTGACCCTTAAACATGCAGTACGACCGAGTGCACCTCGTACCGTTGAGCCTCTAAGAATGCGGATGTCTGCATATGTTACACACGCTCGGTCTGATGAACCGTGTATGGAAAACCCTAATCTTAACACCGTGTAGCGACGAGGAAGGATGGCGGGAGGTGTCTCGGGTGTTTTTCTCCAACGGTCAGCAGACATGTATGTACCATGGGTGGTTTGTGTAACCCACCCGTAGAGAGAGTGTAGATCTTTTTCAGAATTGAGCAAAAAAAAACAACATCGTACGACTCGACGTTTGGTCATCCATGTATTAGATCGGGTTCAGGTGTGTGGATATGGCTCGGGGAACGGGGAAAACATCGAGCCCACCCAATGCGGCAAGTGGAAGCGTTGGGCAACGAACGGGGGGGCGCGCAGATCGGAGATTCAGCCCTTCCTTTGTGGACGGGGCATGTGATAAGTAATCACCATGTTGTGTGGCAGTTTCACTACTACAGGCACGGTTACATACATACGAAGGTACGAAAAGTATCCGTAAAACCCAAGGCGGTTTTATTGTGGAGAGAAAAAAAAANAAACCCCCGCCGTTAACGATGAGCAATGCTTACCATCCGATCGTCAAAAGGGTCATCTGTCTTTAAATCGTGGCAAAAACGTTATCGCACCCTTTTCACCGCGCACCACCCACCTCTGGTTAAACTAATCTCCGCCACGGGCAAAGACAATACCCCAAAAACCCACGTTTTTTTTCTGTTCTTCCCCAATTGCCCTTCTTACCAGACCAGTGCAATGCCGAGGTCGATCCTCACGGGTCCGGGCAAATCCGCGCCAACCATACATCGCGGAGTCTTGTCCCACTCCCTTCGAAGGGACCCTATATCACCCCCCCCCCAAAAAAAACCAAAAAGGGGCCCCACAGAAGATGCTTTCGGGGTCATGCACGAGCCCGACAAAAGAAAGCCAAAGACGCGTATATACTTACTAACTTGCTATATGGTATAGTATCTTTGTGGTAATGCCCATTTTACGTATACGAGTTAGGGACCCCCTTCGGGCACTCGCGGAGTAGTGACGTTCACTTGAACATTAACTTTTGCGGGGGGGGGGCACACACTTGTGACAAAGACGCATTGTAGAGAAGTAGGCCGAGTGTACCGAGCATTGGCAGGGCCCCAGGGCCCAACGCCACGCCACGCGAGATTGATGGAGAGATTTCCGGAGTAAAGTTTGAGGGGCTCGAGGTGCATATGGGTGTGACTGATCGCGTGCAATGATACACTAATCAAAGAGCGCTACCACTCGACAGCAAGGACTACCCTGGAGAACACGATGTAGGTGAACGCGTTGGGAAAATATCATCATGAGTTCTTCTATAGAGTCAGACAGGGTATCTTGAAAAACCCCCAATTAGGGTACAGTAGTGCTGTTCAAACCGTCCATCATTCCTGCAGTCCCTGTTTCCTGCGTCCCGTATGCAACCCCCACCCATATACCGCAATCCAATGCAGGGTGTTAACCACATGCTCACCCGGATGCCAATGGTGCAATGTCCGGGGGGCTGTGAAGGATATACTAGTTACATCATCCAAATGCGTCGATCGTCGTCGGGTGGACTCGCTTGTATGCAAATAAGGCGAGGGCGACCGAAGGAAGGAAGGAAAGCCAATAGATCAACCAGTAGAGTTGAGCAATCTCAATGTCTTGGTCGCCATTTCAGCGTCCACTGGAAGCGAACAAAATCTCTCAGCTTAGCTTGCAAACATGAAAAGACATGGATCGCAGATAGCAACCCTATTGTAATCGAACCGGAGAAGAAGAAAAAACCGAGAAAGAAGTAATGATAAAAGAGACAAGAAGGCAATCTTACAAACAGCCGCCCTATGCTAACGTTTTTTTGTTTTGGCCTGGAAGCCCACAGAACGCCACAGTCTGCGACTGGATGCATGGAGTAGGAGAAGCGATGCGATGGTCGACGAAAAGGGTGTCGGAGGAAGAATAAAAACGACTCAGGATGAGCCAATGGGCCGGATAGTGTTTAACGGATCGGGACAAGTTCGGTTATGCTGAGGCGGCAGCGGCGGCGTCTAGACCACGTAGCTGAGGTGCATATTTGGGGTGCTTGATGAACTTGGGTACCGAATCCTGACTGGGGTTAGCGGTGGGCTAAAAAGAAGGCAAGTACAGGAGAGACTTACACTGGACATCAGCTTGAAAATGGATTGTTGTGCCTTGTCAAAAAGCGAGGCAACTTCGTTGAGACTTTGCAGCATAGCGGCATCATCTCCAACAGCACGTGTCATGCGAGTGGCTAGCTGCGTACGAAGGCTGTGGTCAATGTTGAGCTCGTTAGGTGAGCCAGGCGCCAAGAATGCATTGTACAAGCCTGTAGATGGTTAATGCGTGGTCATAGAATAGGAATCCTCAAACTCACCATAAGCGGCAGCGAGTGTTTCACGAATGATCTCGACCTTGTTTTCCCCCTTTTCGTTGACGGCATCCTTGTACTGCTTGTTGAACTGCTGGACCTCGAGGAAGAAGGAAAGGTTCTCCTCGCACATGGTCTCCTTGAGGAACTCGCGGTATAGAAGACGCCAGGACGGGTTGCGGATGATGACGTTGGTGCGGTTGCTGTTGGAGTCACGAGTAAGACCATCTCTCGTCTTGACTGCCATGTCTCCACCTGATGGTACCTCCTCGAGGAGCCATCCTGCTACACGCTCACCGTGGTTAGTGATGTAGTAATGGACTTGCTTTGATGGCTGGAATTGTTGATCAGAGTTGCGAGGATCGACAGGAGCAATGAGCTTGAGCTGCAAGAACAATGATCCGACCTCAACAGCCTCGCGGGGATCAACCATGGTGGAGCAGTCCATCAGCCACTGTGCGGCATTGCGGCCGTTGAATGTGTACTCGTACTGACGCTGCGAGTTTGGTCGGTGCTTTACCAGCTTGACGCCAATGTCGCACTTTGAGAACTCATGTATCGAGTCAGAGTCTGACTGAGTCTCGTTTGCAGTGGTACCAACGAAGCGGCGGAAAATGATCTCGACAGTCTGCTCGTCGTGATGTAGCTTGTCCGTTTCTGTGTTGCGCTCCAGGACGACGAGTTGGCGTGGGTTTCTGTTGGACTCAATTACAGCCCTGACATGAGCTGAAGCAATACCATTGCGTGTGCAGAATCGCTCGAGAATGTGAATACCCTTGGGCGTAAGCTGCCAGACAGAGCTCTTGTTCATGAAGTCAGTTTTGCCTTCTACCGATTCGATGAACTTTGCTTCTAGGAATCTCTGGCAGACTGAGCGAGCCATTTCCTTGGCCATGGAAAAGGTGGTGGTAGTGGTTGTGGTAACGACACGTGATGAGTCCTTGGGGTCTGGCATGCGGTTGGATTGAGAGAATTTGAGGGATCCGAGGTTGGTGATTGCTTCATCTGATGTGAAGGTGTAATCGATCATCCTAAAGCGCACTCGGTGGGCTGAGAGGGGAAGCGAGACCATTAATGTTGCGAAGAGATCTTTGAAATCCTGTGTTGCGGGTTAGTTGAGTGTTTTTTTTTTGAATTACTTGCAATCCAACAAGGCTGAAAAAGGCACAGCTGCTCACTGCCCGGCAGTTCAGTCGAAAGAAGGCGATAGCCAAGCCATTGTGATTCTGACAGAACATTGCTCGCTTCACCAGAGCCGCAGATGCAACGGAGAGTGCTCATCACAGTCGAATGGCTGATACATTTTTGGCCATGACGAAGACAATAGCGTCTAGAATGCTCAGTGGCTTCTTCAGTGCGAATGAGCCTTTTTTTTTACTTTGGCGGACCAGAGGTGTTAACTTTGGCACCCGTCCACGTGGGCCAGCCACGTGGTGGGCTCGGCAAAAACAGCGACCGAGAGGATCAACAGTAATAGACTATGGTACTCACTCTTGTGTATGGCCGCTCATCGTCCGTCATGCGGAGCAGGCGTGAACTTGTTTGATGCATCTTGTCGGGTTTCTGTGCTCTCAGTCTCTGTGGGTGGCGTAGTGTGGTTGTCGCCTCTTGAGCAATGACGTCGCCGTCGCGGTGGGTGGTGGGAGCAGGCTCTCGGGCGGCTGCAAGATCAGGAGCACGGGCAATGGATTGGGAGGGACGTGGAGCGCCGGTCGGGTGGAAGAGCGAGTCTGCGGGGCTCTTGGAGGCGGACGAGGTGGAGGGCGAGCGGGCTAGTTCGCGGCTGCCTTTGCGCAGCAGAGGAAAGCGCGAGAGGGTGTAGCGGCGGGCGTGGTTGATGGAGCGGGACGAGGACGAGGACGAGGACGAGGAAGGCGGGGGCCGGTCGCTCCTGGCTGCTGAGGAGGAGAGGGAAAGAGGGTCGGCGGGAGCAGAGGCAGGTGCAATGGGGTGGTGGTCGCGGACGTCTCTGTGGCCGTCGTCGTGTGGTGGTTGTGATGCGGCGGCGGACGAGGCGGCGGCGGCAGCGGGGGAGGGCTCAGGGTGGGTGTCGAGGGCGGTGGTGGCTCGGTTTGGGCTGTCAGGCACAGGAGAGACAGACGGTGGAGAGGGAGGGAGCGAGGTGGTAGGGAAGGGCATACCGAGTAGAAGATGTTCGCGGAGAGGTAAATCGCGGGCCTCGCTCGCTGGAGGGCAATGTGTGGGTACCCTAGCTGGGATTGGCCTTTGTCTCTGCCGCTCGAACAGTCGCTCACACCGCCGTGCTAAGACAGCTAAGAGAACCTAGCATGGCGCCGAATTAGCCCTGGACCCGGGCCATGACAAAGGCTCTAGCCACGCCCGCCTCCTAGTCGCATACGAGACACATGGCCGCCTGCACGTCCGCCGACCATGGGAATACAGCACCTGGCCGTGGGCTTCCACGAGGCATCCCTGCCCTCTGCCGCCCCCTGTCCAGGCCTGCGAGACGCTGTCCACGGCCTCGCCACAGGGGGTCCGCTCCAATGGGTCCTCTTACTTACTTAGTTGCTAAGTACTATCGTCTGGATGTATCGATATCTGTACGTATGTATGTATGTGTGTACGTTGTATACATGTATACATGTATGCTGGATGTACGTATGTACATACAATAAATCATGTGCACATGTACCAACACGCTACCTGCCTTCCCTGTAGGTAATGTATATACAGTACACACATATGTACACCCACACCCATACACCCTCTCAAATCACCGCACGCAGCCACGCGAGACAACCCAAAGACGCCGCCGCTGCTCTGTTGAGAGGGCCCGTCTCTCCCACCACATGGCCTGACACAACCCAGCTGCCTGTCCGCTCTGCATCGCCGTTGCTCCCACCTTGCCAGGACCCGTTCCCGCGTAACCTTTGTGCTGGCCAACGACCCTTTAGCTCGCTCGGCCCACGACGCCGTGGTGGTACACTCGACTACAGTAGTTAGCCTGCG
>NW_014575226.1:43521-48377 GCF_000527765.1 Bipolaris victoriae FI3 | reverse complement strand
AAGGGAGCGAATTTTGAGAGAAAGGGAGTATACCACCACCACCACTACTACTACTACTACTACTACTACTACTACTTAGAGAGGAGGGGAAAAAGAGGGCGGCATGTTTCTTTTCATGTTCTACTATAATTACTAGTAGAAGAAGAGATAGAGACGGGTTGAACATGGGCTCATCGCACTCGACACCGCCGCCTCTTGTTCATGTCAGCGCTCCAAGAGGCAAGGTACTTGTTCCTCCGGGTATGTGGATATCCCTCGTCCATTCTTCTTCCTCTTCTTTTTTTGTTCTTCCGCGCGCCCCCCGCTCGCTGCACTTACGCACCCTACTTACTCCCCACATCCACTTCGCCCCACTTTCCTCGGACGATACATTGATACGTTGTAACTAAACTTTGTATTCACCGATTGGCAGGGACAGTATTTACAGTTCATCCACCCCCGTCTTACTCTCGATCACAGCTGGGTCTCTATACAAGTAGTGCTGTTGGTCCCGTATACGCACCGTACGCTAGAGGACGAGCACGAGGTAGAAGGGAGAATAACACGCTGAGATATGGATATGGCAGGGGAGGAACCGACATTGATATAACAGAGGAGACAGGCGGAGAGGGTGAGAACACATTGGGTGATGTGACGGTAGATGCCGAAGCCAGAAGACGCAAGGAAGGATCGAAAGGATGTCTTAGCAAAAGTATGGGGAGGGGTGTGTTTGGACGGCTTGATACCCTAGACTCGAAACCCAGGTCGGCAACCGAGATGCCTGGTGGACGGGGATACGCAGGTATGCCGGTACGAGTGCCAGCGAGTGGTATCGGAAGCGGCCAGCAGCCATCTGGGCTGCCTCCAGAATACACATCCAATCCCGATTTGGTTGGGTACGGCGAAGACGGGGTGATGCCCGGTACAGGCTTAGTCAGTCCTTATCCAACTTACCCCCCTGGCCCACTACCTAGTAGTAGTCCGCTATCGAGTAGCGGTACACTTCCGCCGCAGCCGGTCCCACGAGGGCGGCCGAACCACTACGAGCATGTGCCAATGGGAGCGTATACAGATACGAATAAGGCAAGAAAACCGCTGAGCTCACATGTCGATCCGCAAACCTCGACACATCTGAACCGTGGACAGTCTTCAGACAACAAGGTCGGGCCGTCAGGCCAAGAGTGGTTGGATGGCGATGCCTTTCTCGACGCCTGTATCTGTACCATAGATTGCAAGTGTCGAAAAAGCCAGCGAGTCCTGTACCGTGCACGTGAGGACCGTCGAAAGAACGGCGATAACTCTGATATTGAAGACCACGAGTACGTAAGTGGAGAGATACGATACATACTAAAAGGCGACCTGGGGCGGAACTGTGATGACCACACTGGATGCCGGAGGAGCGAAAGCGGTAGCGAGAGCCAAGAGAGGAGGGGGAAGAACAAGAACAAGAATAACAATGGGGGCAGGGAAGAGAGGAAGAGACTCCAGCAGCAGTTTCAAGGCTTGAAAGACGACCTACTGGAAGCGCTAGACGAGCGTTTCGATGATATGAGGAAAGAAGGTCGTCAGAGACATCGAGGGCACAGCCCCGCACGGCCGCCTTCGCTTGGGGCCTCCGGATCTGGACAAAGCCCATACTACATGGCAAACGGGCCCCATGTTGACGCACGCACAGCTAGACAAATGGGCATGTCGAACTATAATCTGTACGGCGTGGCTCCATCAGGAATCGGACCAATGCCACATGGTATTGCTAGTGGCTTGGCTGCTGCAGGTATGCGCAGACATGAGGATGACATTTCCGACATGAGCGACATGAGTGACATGGGATTTGATAGTACTGCTATCGGTATGATGAATAATGGGTACATGCAGCCCCACATGACCATGCTGAAGAAGAAGACGGGCAGCTGGAGGAGGAAAGCCATGCGGCCCAACTCCACATCACACCATGGGGCTAAAGCGGGAGAGCGACAGGACAAGGGTACTGTGGAAGGTAATCGAAGCATGGCCGTTGATTCGCAAATTCCGGGTGGCCGCGGAGGGATGCTGGAACGTCACAGTAATAATAATAGTAGTGGTAGTGGTAGTAGCAGTAGTTGTGATGGTCAGCAAAGAGGGGCGCGCGGAGACAGTGTATGTGGTGATTTTGACGTAGTAGGGCAGGATGAATCTTGGATGCGGCCAAACTCACGACAGCGGGGCGGGCTTGAATGGAGTGGTAAGCGTCGTATTGTTGCAAAGCCTGATGTGTACTGATAACTTGCATAGTAAAAGGACGTGGCGATGGTAGATTGGGTAGTCAGGACAAGGACATGGCCAACAAACTCAACTTGGGTGGCAGCATAGTATACGGAAGGACCGACAGCAGTCGAAAGGGAGCAAGACAGGCNNGAGCCGATACGGATGACGACGGCGAGGACGACGACGACGACGACGACGACGACGGATATTGAAAGACAGGACAGGCCTGGGGCGCGAAGATGAGCAGGGTGGGACAGGAAGGCGAAGCTTCAGGAACGGTAGGTGTGGTGTTGGGGATCGAGGAGAAGGATTGGGGCCCGCGTGCAGGCCGACGAATCGCAGGCCAAGGACCCTGGCCTCGTTCTTTCTAAAATGCGTCATGATTCGCCTGCAAATCATCACACCAGCATGCGCCAAGTGTGCCGTGTTGGGGCATCGAGAGATTGGGAGATCGAGACGCTTTAGATTGGCGTAAGCAGAGTCAGAGTCAGAGTGAGAGTGAGAGAGGAGGGCGTGCTGATGGAGACGTAAGCCGGTACACTTGGTGCGTCGAGCGGGAGATGCAGGCTGCAGTACGTACATGTATGCTACATAGATTATGTATGTACTCTACTCAACTCTACATAGTGTAGGGCAACGGTGCCGCGTGTGCAAGTAGGTAAATAGTAGTCATGACAGGTCTAGCATCGGGTTAGCCCGTGTTGCTGCAGGCAACATGCTGGCCAAGGAGGGGTGGATGGGTGGTTGGTCCATGTCTTTGCGACGTTCCCAACAACAACAACCGCCCTGTCATCCCGTGGTTCAAGATAGATTGACGCGCCGAATCTCCTGCAATGTGCGTCGGGCAGCCACAAGTCCTGCACTTGCAATGCCACATGACTGGTCTTGTGGTGCAACCATTGCAGCTTTCCGTGGCCGAGACAGCTCCATGTCGCCTGTCACAAGCAACCACAAGTGCGCGCAGTACACACTCACACACACATACTACCAACACATATACACATACATACATACAAGTTTTATCAAGCAAACATTATCATTCGCTAACTGCATCTGATAACAACCTGGCCGGCCAGGCCCAACCCTGTGGCAGAAACTTGTTCACAGCCGGCGGAAAGAAAAAATACCGCAAGGCATCAACCAGCAATACGAGTCCAATTTCAGTGGTTACTCATTATCCGGGACGCATCAAACCAAAAAAAAATTCCCACACGCCGTTCCAGTCCAAGTAGAGTTGGGATGATTCCGGCTCCCGCATAGATCCCTATCTCGGTAAATACCAACCAACTCCGCGCTAAATATGCATACAAAGTAAAACCAGCAATAACAGAGAGTAGAGAAAAAAAATAGCGCATGGCAGCCCAGAGCCTGTGGCAGACTCTGTTATGCCACGTTGTGTGCCCGACACGCTGAGTGATCCCATGTGAAAGCTGCGCCAAGCACGTGTGCCTCGCTAGCCTCTCTCTACGGAGCACACCACCCGAGCCCAGTGTCGGCAATACCCACAGCCTTTGCAAGGCGCTTGCCCCTCTCACTGAGACTCAATATCGCGCACTTCTTTTCCGCCAACCAGTTCTCAAAGGCATTGATGTCGTCTGCGTGCATGTGAGGCTTGGCCTCGGACCATGCAGAGTCCACTTTGTAAGTCTTGTGCCGGAGACGGGGAAGAGCCTCGGTGCGCAGATGCGATAGCTCTGCCGCATAATAGGCATCATGTGACTTGAGCGGCGTCGAGAAGGATCGCTCGCGCGAACGAGAACGCTCAGAGGTCGGGAGCGAGATGGGGGAGCCAGGACATAAGAGATGAGAGGCCGGGAGCGATGATTCCACAGGCGACGCGCTTCCAGATTGAGAGGTGGATGAGGCACTGGTGAGAGGCGTAGACGAGTCCGACTGGAAGACGCTGCTGGCATTGCTTATTGTGCGAAACCTTGGCGATGGAAGCTGATCGAGCTGAGCCAGCGAGTCGTCAGCGGCAGGTTTGCCGTCGACATCACTGTCGTCGGAGCTCTCCAGGTGCTTGTCGAGTCGCTCGAAACCTGTACGGAATTAATATCGGACCGAGGTAGGGATGCACGTGAGGGACAAAAAGACGACACGTGATTGAAGAATGGGACAGGGCTGAGTGAGAACGTACCAGTCAAAACAGCAGCGCCAGCGTGTTGAAGAGCGGCCAGGCTGGATTGGACTTGCTCGGGAAGGCGATCCCAGAGTTCTTGCGGGCAATACCAATGGCGCAGGTGGGCCGGGTTGTAGCTGAAGGCATCTCCGTCCTTGGGAGCAGCGACACGAGCA
Organism: Bipolaris victoriae FI3; assembly: GCF_000527765.1. Classification (NCBI taxonomy): domain Eukaryota; kingdom Fungi; phylum Ascomycota; class Dothideomycetes; order Pleosporales; family Pleosporaceae; genus Bipolaris; species Bipolaris victoriae. The sequence continues at coordinate 43,859 of NW_014575226.1, read as the reverse complement.
GCATTGAGGTAAGACGACGACCTCGACAGCGACGCTCCCATGGGCCGGCAGCTGTCGCGACGAGGACGACCGGGGTTGTTGTAGATGGGCTTTGGAGATTGTGGAGTAGCCATGGCGGGCGTTATGGTACTACGACTGAGCAGGTCTGTGGCGTGCGCACGATGAAGAGTGGAGTGGGCCAGCGAACTGACTCTGGGGCGTGGTACTTGACCGGTGCTCTAAGGAAGGGGCCCAGGGGCTTGCGGGAGTATTTGTAGGCAGAGAGGGAACTTTCTAGACAAAGTATATAATGTGCCACAAGGTGGGTGAGGTGGAAAGAGGTGAGGAGGGGGGGGGGG
>NW_014575226.1:0-43331 GCF_000527765.1 Bipolaris victoriae FI3 | reverse complement strand
GGGGGGGGGGAGGGTGAAAGGATCGTGCGAGGGCTGGTGATCGAAGCCCGTAGCGGAGTCAGCAGGAAGAAGTGTGGAGTTTTAGGCAGGGGGGTGCGGGTACTGTGCGGGCGGCGTTTGGGTGTGCGGATGGGAATCAAAGGGTGGTGCTGGGCGGTTTCCCATATACCCGACGAGCAGCTACTACGTCAAATGCTAACGCAGGCTCAATGGAGCAGCGAGCGCCGCGTGCGGCAATTGAGGCGCGTCTGGTGTGGTTGGGAGGGCGCAGACCCATTGATTCGACCCAAAGACGGCGCTCCCAGGAAGATGCCAGCATGCAGGGAAAACGTTGCGGTGGCCGTGTGAAGGGCAGCTAAGGCTAAGGTACGCCCGCCTAGAGGACGGAGGAGGGTGGGCGGTTGGTAGAGAGCCCAAACGCTCGGACGCCCATGGCCATGCCCTTGCCCTTGCCCGGCCCTGCCCTGTCCGGCCGGCCCTTGGCTGCCCTGCCTGCTGCACGCCTGCTGCCGCATGCCTGCTGCTGCTGCTTCTGCTGCATAGCATTTTTGCGGCCACGCTATCAGCATGCAAGACGGTCCAAAAAAGACCGCGTTGGCAGTGCGCCACACCAGCCAGCGCCCAGAAGCCCGTCTGGGGCTAGAGCATGCCCCGGAAACGGTTGGTCGCCATTGTGTGCCCATGTGTGGGTGCAACGTGAGTGTGTGCGCGCTGATGTGGACTGAGGTGGGCAAGGGCAAAAAAAAAACAAAGCAGCCACTTACGCGAAACATCAGTCATTGCCGCCGCATCCTGTCCTCGGAATGAACCGGAACAGCCAGCTGAGCCTGAGGAGGGCATGGCGCAGTACATCGGCATGCCGACAGCAGCCCCCCAGAGCTGACACGGTTTGAGATTGCTCCGCCTATGTACGTACACAGTGCATGTGGCTGGGCTGGGCTGTGTGCTGTGTGTGTGCGTGTGTGTGTGCTGGGCTCCCTCTGTGCCCGACGGCGTCAAAAGCAGCCGTGTTTCAAAAAAGTCTGGCCGTGGCGTGTTTGAGACGCGGACGCCCGTCTGCACCTAATTGCTCGACTCGACTTCTATTAGCGTGCAACATGCTTCCACCGACGTGCTGATCGTCACAACGACGGCGGGCGCGGGCAAAAAGACGCAAAAGCAAGCTTCCTCGCCCTCGCCCTCGCCCAGCTCTTGCCGTCAACAACGACGTCGCGAACATCATCTTCGCCCCCTCCCGCTGCCGCTGCCGCTGCTTGTGGCGCCGCGGAACCATGGCTCGCTCGCCAACACGTCTGTGTGGTCTGTCTGTCTGTCTGTCGTCAGCACGCGAATAAAGTGGTGCAGAACCTGTTTGTCGCTTCAGCAAGAGCCTGTGCGAGACGTCATGGTGTAAGTGGTCAGACAACAGACTACTGGCACCCACTTCATGTTTCGGTCGCGCGGCAGCTGCTAGACTATGACGACTCTCATTTGCATTGGCCTACCGTGGTAGCATTGCACCTCATGGTTATCATTGTTTGGTGTTGAGCGCTTTTGTGCGACGCTGGGCCACGCTTGACACCCTTTTATCTAGCATAGCCGGCATCCGCCCCAGTAAATCCCTCAGCACCCTGCCCGACGCTTTGCAAGTAGGTAGTCCAAGTGCAAGCAATCTCGACAGCTTGGGCTTGCCGTCTCTCTTCCACACCATTGGCACGGCACCTCGACTATTCCAGCCTATATCGCGCGTTTCGTTAGTACCGTCATCAGCCCATGTGATAGTCGTCCCACCTTTGGATCAAATGTACTCCTGATGCCGTCTCGACCATGTCGCTGACCTGGCCCTTTTCAAGCGCAAATGCTGCCTGCTCAAACTCCTTCTGCATGTCGCCTTTGCCAAAAAAGCCACTGCTCATCGTTAGCCAACCAGCTCTTGTCCAATTCCCACAGCCAACTCACAGGTCCCCTCCTTTGCGGGCGCTGCTGCAGTCCGACTCGGTCGTTGCCAGCTCAGACAATGATTTTGCGTTTCCATCACTCTGGCCCTGCTCGTATGCCTTGATCTGCTCGTGGTACTTTTTGATCATCTCGCGAGCCTCCTCCACCGAACGCGTGATGTTGGGTTCCCGCCAGCTAGCAGGGCGTCTGCTGTCGCGATGCTTGACAAGCAGATGAGCACATCGAATCTTGCCTTCAGTCGGCGCAGAGGCAGCAGGCGCAACGCCCTTGGAGCTGTGGTTGGCTGCCATGTACGCCTTGAGCTTCTCCGGATCGGTGCCCGCGGGCGGTTCCCATCGCGAGTCCTTGGTTTGCGCATGAAAGTAGTATGGTAGGTTCTTCGTATTCGAGCGGCGCACCTCCCACCCCTCAGGGAGACCAGTCTCGGCGGACGACTATGACGTGTGAGCAGCTGAAGGCCAGGCGTGGAGACGGGCTCGCGCAATGCGTACCATTTTTGCTACTTGTGTCTTGATGGGGTGCAACCAGAGTTTGATGCAGTATAGATGGAGCGGCGCAGAGTATGATGGGAGTCTTTGCAGGGGGCAGTCAAAGGAGGCAGCGTGGAGCGACGTCTGGAATTGAAGGCGGTGGCCAGGGCGATCGGCAGTCCCAAGTCGACAATGCGGGGGAGTCTTTGCCAAACAAAGGGCCTGCACAGCAACAGAGGCGGCGCGAGCCAAGTGGGGTGGTCCGCGCGCTCAGTCATAGCAGTAGTCAGCCCATGCCCATGTCTCGACCACCAGTGTTCCCTTCTCAAAACGTGCGATTGTCAATACGGGCGCGACTGCACAGAAACTACCACCTCGTACGGCCAATTAGTGTACCAGCACACGACGAACCCTCCTTCCTGTCTACTGTCTAGCACCCTCCACCGCCAATATGTCGTCCCCAGCAGCCCAAACGAGCGGTGTCAAAGGCGGCAAAGAGCCCATTCTCTTCCGCTTCTGCTCGGAATGGTGAGCCTTGCCGCCCTGCCACATGGTGGAAACCGCTGACCAGAGGCAGCTCCAACCTCCTGTTTCCCCGCGAAGACAAGTCGGAGAACAAGTTGCTTTTTGCGTGCCGCACCTGCAACTTCACCGAAGAAGCGCCCTCGTCTTGCGTGATGCGCCACGAAATCGCCTCGACGGTCGGAGCCACGGCCGGTGTGACAGCGGAGGTTGCCCAAGATCCCACGGTTGGTTCTTCCCTGTCCAATGTACAAGCAGCACAAGAAGCCCAAGAAGCCCTTCCTGAGGAGATGCCCTGCTGCACCATGTGTGGCATGCCCATCATGTGTGAAGAATGCGGCGAGGAACCGGCCCCCGGCTTTGTGCTCGAGGCCGAGGACGAGGACCCGCAGGCAGCACTCGCCCAGCAAGACATGGGCGGCGACGAGGACATGTATGGCGACTACGACGACTTTGACGAGGAAATGTGGCATGACAAGCACACGCCCTGAATGCGCGCCTCGTGCGCATCACTACCAGTACAGTTGCTTGCTTGCTCTTGAGCGTGCTCGCTGACTGTACCTGCGTCTAGTTACCACGAGTGCAGAAACAATGCACAGAGTGCGGCGAGAACGAAGCCGTCTTTTTCCAGTCGCAGCAGCGCACTGCCGAGACGGGCATGGTGAGTAGGCAATCTTGAGTGGCGGCCATGTCTGACTTTGTACCAGGCCCTGTACTACGTGTGCGCGGGATGCGGTCACGTCACACGCCCATCCGACAACAACTAGGCGAATTGCGACATGACATGCATGCGGTTGGCGTTTATTCTCATGATAGATATATAATAAAGCGAGGAGTTTAGGGAGGAAAAAACAAAAACAAAAGAGGGCCTTCAGATACCCCGTGGGTATGACGTAGTGACATGGAGATGATAATAGTACATTTATTCTTGGGCATTTTGGGAAAGTGCAAAGATGCAGTCACGGAAAGTGTGCAAGGTGCTGCTTTTTTTCTTGAATTTTGCTGTGCTGGCTCGTCTGGCTTAGACGTGCATTGGGGCAAGGGACAAGATCTTGGACCATTGCTTCTGCCTCAGTTCTGCAGCGACGACGCCGCTGACTCTGGATCCGATGGGCTCGCCGGCCTTGTTGATGAGGACGCAGGCATTGTCGTCGAACTTGACGACACTGCCGTCTGGCCGCTGCCACTTCTTGGCGGTGCGCACGACGACTGCGTGCCGCACATCGCCTCGCCGCACCTTGTTGGCTGCGCTGATGGACACGCTGTTGCCGGTTTCGGGGCCAAAGTTGCGCTGCTTCTTCACCACCACGACGATGCGGTCGCCTGCTGTCGTCAACCTCGATCCCCCCCCCGACCTTTGTCTCCGTCTAGGGGTGGCACATACCGACTTTGGCAGGGCGCTTCGATCGCAGGACGTTGACGCACTCGACGATTGCGGCGCCCGAGTTGTCGATGCAATTGACGAGTGACTAGATTTGATGCATGTGAGCTGCTGTTGCTCTTGCTGTTGCTGTTGCTGTGCTCTTTGAGGCGCGGGCAGACACACCTTTAGTTGAATCATCGTATGCGCCTTGGCTCTATTGTCTGGTTGCTCGCGAGGACGGCAGTGTGCACCTGTGTGCTGACGGCGGCGTTATCGATCAAACGGTTTGAGTGCAATGCCGCCGTTGCACGACGAAGTTGAAGTTGCTTGCCGGCCTTTCTCCGGCCGGTCCTCCCTCACTTGCCCTAGGCGGCTCGCTTCTCGCTTACGCACCCCCCTTCACGCCGCGCGTGAGATCTGGGTCGGAGCCGGCAGGGGTCTTCTTTGAGCCCCAGCCCAGCAGTCCAGTATTAGCCCAGCCCTGTCACTCGTCTCGTCCTCCCGCCGGTCTCCAGACTATCCAGCCGTTTCTATCCTAGTCGTCTCCGTGCGCGCCCGACACTCCTTCCTTTGCATACACGCGTCGTTGTTGCTGCTCCTGCTGCTGCTGTCACGGCGTGAGACGCTCCTTCCCTTTCCTTGTTGTGCGCCTGCTGTTATAGTCGTACGCCACTGATCGCATGCCGCGCCTCCGCTCACCACCCGGCCCCCATTCACGTCAGCGACCACTGCCATCCACCCCTTTCGCAACCACGCCCACAACCATTTCTACTGTCCACACCGCCTGATACCACTCCTGCTCGCCCATCGACATCCGCCCCCTCTTTCCCGGCCACTGCGCCGCTATGGCGCCCTCGACCAAGCTCACGCTGGACAAGCTCGCGACTTTCGACGACATCATCACCGACGCTGTCATCGACAAGGTCTATGGCTGGTTCACCATCCGCAAGAATAGAGGTGGCCGGTTCACTGGCGTGCGAGGCCTGGATGGCGAACACGTCGCCGACATCATTCGCCAACACGTCATCTGGGACAAAGATCCTGCCGAGGCCGTGCAGAAACTGCTGCAGTTGCCTCGTCTGCGTCGATTCCTGGTCGGCCTGAAAGACGAGCGTGACCAGGAGCAGTTCAGGCGACATCTCCGCAGATATGTCAACATCTACATGCCCGACTGCCAGTTCGACGTGACAACTACGAATCGCTACACCATCACAGAGCACGAGGCCTCAATCACCGCACGGCGCGACATCAACCCACGTGAGGAGATCAAGTATCTGACCGGTGTCCAAGTGGCCATGACCGAAGAGCAAGAGAAAACTTTGGAACTACTGCGCAAGGACTTCAGTTTGGTCATCTCCAGTAGAAAGAAGACACGCTCTCTCTTTCTGGGCCCAGCACGCTTCGCCAACCATGATTGCGATGCCAATGCAAAGCTCACCACCAAGGGCTACGACGGCATGCAGATTGTTGCAATAAAGCCCATCTCAGAGGGAGAGGAGATTACTGTGTCATATGGCGAGGATTATTTCGGCGATGACAACGAAGAGTGTCTTTGCAGTACATGTGAGCGCTTGCAACAGAACGGATGGGCACCAATGAAGCGAGTAGAGCGCAGCGATGGCGAGGAACCTACTGAGCAAACCGAAACCACAAGCCATGAGCAGGATGATGTCGATTCTGAAGACACACAGACATCTGTAAAGCGGCGGTGGGAAGATTCCACCGTTGAATACCCCGAGTCTGACTCCATGCCAACATCCAAGCGAGCTAAATTTGAACAAAAGACCTCGCCGACAAAGCCTGATGAGTCGGACTTGTTGCGAATGACGACACTGAAAAAGGCTCATAGCACATCGTCATTACGACAGGAAATTGCTGTTTCGAGCATAGAAGATCCTTCCAGCAACTTGACCGCACTTCCGCAAATATCACGCGAGATGCGCAACCAGCAGCGCGAAGGCTTCCTCACAGTGAGAACGGATGAAACCGTTTCTTCTAGGGAAATCTCGCCGCAATCTTCAATAGCGGCTGCATCGCCCAAGTCTTCAGAATCGACGGATGCCACATCAATCGACGAAGATCATGTTCAGGAAGCTGGTGAATCAAAAGAAAAAGTCGACCCGCAAACCATTCATGATCAGCCGACATTGGGAGTAACGACAGTGAAGGAGGAAGTTACTACGACTACGGTAAACGCCCCGTGGCCCTCTCTACCTACAGCAGAACCAGACTCTATGTCCGATCTCAGCGAACTTTCTGAGAGTTTCGAATTTGACGATGGAAATCAGCAGATTGTCAAGCGCAAGCCACGCCCCGTTATTCGAACCACTCGCTCCAAATCGCGCTTTGACGTTCAGAACCGCGTCGGAACACCCATTACGATCGAAGACGGAGACGAGGCCGATTACGTCGAGAACACGCGCAAACCAGGTGACTACATGACTTCCAATGCGGTGCTCTCTGCCAAGGGCTCCAAGTGGGTCAATTGTCACACATGTGAAATGGACTTTGTCCAGCAAGAGGGCAATAATACTCGGAAGGAATGCCCGCGGTGTGAGCGTCACTCCAAACTGTATGGTTTTCCCTGGCCAAAGACAGAAAGAGAGGGTAAGCATGACCGAGAACAACGCATTCGTGACCATCGTACCGTGCACCGCTTTGTCGCACCAGATGAGGAGCGCCAGCTGAAGCGCGACAAGACGAGAAAGATGATTAGAGACAACATCAAAGAGCGGTTTTCAACACCGCGCAGTGCCAGAGATACCATGAGTTCGAGTGTCGAAATCGACAGTGGACGCAAGAGAAGAAGAATCAGGAAGACCATGTAGGGCATAAATCTAAGAGCCACGCTTTCGAAAAGAAGGTGCTGAAAGACTTGGAGAGTAAGAAAGTGGATTTTGGCTTTTGTATATTGACATTTCCGACACACCCTTTTCTAAAATAGCATATAGCGAGGCGCTTTCGGCGAAGGACCTTGTACGATATCCGACAATGATTTACCGCATGAACACGTTTTATTAATGGCATCAAGTTTTTAGTTCACATCAATATTGAAGCGGCATGCTACGATAGTAGATGATGAATCTATTATCTTTTTTTTCACCGGCATTGAACCTTACATGCAGTGAAGTATATCGCATTGTATAAAGTTAATCAGGTCTTACATTGTTAATACGAAGGAAGTGGCGAGGCGCTTCCAGCCCACACATCTCGAATACGACGCCCAGACGCTCATCCGTCTTAAAGAGGAACAATAGTAATACGCATCCCTTTTTCTTTCCCTCCACGTGGACCTAATGCAGCAGGAAAGAAGAGCTTATTCTTTAATATACTCTTCTTCTTGCCCCCCAGAACATATCAACGCCACACCAATACCTCAAAATCCACCCATGACCACATACACCGCGGGGCGGGCAGTGGGAATGTCAAAAAGACTAAATTTGATTTTTAAATTCCGGACAAGGACGTTCTAGAAGGCCTATACTATACAAACGTTGTCGCGGTACACAGGCGGCACCGCAATGCTGATTGGTCACTCCGTCGACTCGCTTAATTTGGATAAATGCTCGTAAGGGCCGGATGGGACGCGGGCCAGAGCGCAACAACACGCAGCGTTTATATTAGAGGGGCGGGGGAAATGGCTCTATATGCAGTGGCGGGAAGAGAAACAATATCAAAAGTTGAGTGGCTGGATTTGCAGGGAGGGGACTTTTTTTTCTTTTACAGTTTACCAGGGAGGAAAGGAGACAGTAAAGTAGATGATAAAGTAATTGCGGAGATTGATCAAGTGAGAGAGAGGGGGGGAGGAAGGGAGGTATATAAAGGAGAATGGGTTTCTTGGTTTTGTCCATTGCTGAGAGAAGATTGAGAAACGGAGGTTTTTTTACGATCAAAGTTTCGATACCCATTTACCTCAACGAATAACACAATCAATCTTTCCATCAATTTTCCTCCCTTTCGTAGACTGCCTTTAGCATCGTCTCTACCGATTTTAAAAAGAAAAGAAAAGGAAAGGAAAAAATATGCACGCCCGCATCTTTCCGTTTCTTAGCTTCGCGCTCCTCGCCGTCGCCGCTCCCCCTACTCCCCCAACAATAACGCGCCTCGTCTTCTCCGGCTCCGGCTGCCCCAACGACTCGGGCTCCGTAACGTCCGACACGACCATTCTCGGGGACTCGGCCGGCGTCTCCTTTTCTCAGCTCAAGGGCGACTCGACAAACAATTGTGGCGTACACATTCAGTCTTCTGGCGCGAGTCCCGGCTGGCAGGTTGCGCTCAAACAGGCAGATTACGCAGGCAATGTGGAGTTGAAAGGAAACAGCGGACTAAATACGCTCACGCAAGTTTTTTGGAGCGAGAATGCGGGGGACACGGTGAGTTCTTCTTCTTCTCTTTCTTCTTTTCCCCATCTTCTTCTTCTTCTATTTTCTTTTCCTATGACTGGAAAAGTTGATTGTATACTACCTCATTCTCCGAAAAAGAAAAAACATGTAACTGACGATTTTTTGCTTTTTGGGGGATAATAGGGTCTTCTCTCAGGTGGCTTGATGAGTACAGGACCAGACGTCAAGGATTACGTTACAGTGCGGAGTAGCGCTTTGGATCTCAAGTGGTCCAGGTGCACGGAGGCAGATGGCAATCCGGGGATTCTGAATGTCAACTTTCGACCGGTTGTGCAGGGTGATTTTGGGAAGTATGATTTCAAGCATGCAAGCTGGACGCTTACGTGGCGGGAATGTTAGCTGCGTGCTTTGTGTGGCTTAGATGGGGTAGAGCAAGACTTTTAGAGGGAGGTGTGCTATGTAGCTTATATATTTGTTCTTCTCTTATCCTCTTCTTCTGTACCGACTCTGAAATGATATGGATTAAATAATTTACTGTCGCCCTTTTGATATAGTAGGATCTCATAGAGGTATGAGATGTGATATGAGAATCCCACCAGGAGCACACCCAATTGTTCCCGTTTGCCCTCTTGTACAGTACCACAATACGATATCACCTCCTGGGGATCTCCCCTCCAGCCACGCTCATAAAATATTCCTCGGTCCGCAGATCCCTGCCTTCTCCACTACCAACTCAAGTGTGTCTCCTCCCAAGCCGTGGGCGTTGAACTTGCTGTGCCAGCATCTATCTTCGCCTTCTCCAGCTGCCTCAAGTGCAAGTGCCTTCGCGTTGAGTTTCTTCAAGTCCTGTTCCTGATAATTCTTGGTTATTGTGCTTGTCGGGTTCTTTTCGTGGCCAAGCTCGATTTGAAGGCTTCTAGCAGCATGGTTCGCAGCTTGCAAGGTGGTGTACACCTCCGGGCGTCCGTGAGGACAGTATACACGAACAGGTTCATTAACCTTGCTTTTGCCGCTGTCTGACTCTGCGTCGGAGTTTGCGTCAGAGTCACCAGAGTCGATCAGCTTGAACAATCTCAAAATGTAGCCAGTATCCGATATGAAGGATGCATCGTTGATGGAACGAGGTGTCTGATTTGCCAACTCGGAAACGTAATCGCGTTTGACATATATCTGCGTATGTTGTTTTTTGGTTGGGTATTCGAAAGGCGCTATGGTGCTAGTCAGAACCATGCAGCCATGTTCGTCTCGCTTGCTGTTCTGCTCAATGGTCATGTAGCCTGGGTATTGTTGTTTGCTCTGGAAATATCTGTCCGCCTGTGCATTCGCATCAAACATACTGGTGAACGGACGTACAGTTATTTCACTAATCAAAGCCTCTTTCTCGTCTTGCTCACCGCACCACTGCTTTTGGGAGATTGAATACTCAAAGTAAGGTATTGCATCTGCAGAAATTCCGAGAGATTGACTGAGATCTAAAGCCTTGCCGCTGTTTGCTCGGGTACCTGGTGTTCCGAAACGAACAACCGGTGGAGATACTTTGTCGGCATCTACTGCTGAGCCCATTTCAGAGACGGCGCTAGATGCAGGCGTAAAGGCTGCTCTTTCCTTACTAGCCTTCTTATCCATACTAGTGCTGGCTAGAAATATTTTCTGCTTCTTGGGGGTTGCATTATTGACATCACCACCACAAGGAACGCCATCAGCCTCCACTTTTGGTAAAAGCTGCTTCGAGGGAGATGTGATTGACTCAGGAAGCTGTGTGTATTTCTCAAAAGAGCTAAAAGCTGGTCGTTTAGGATTCGAGTCGCTGTTTAGTTGTCTATCAAAAGTGGTCGGACGGACTCCTTGAATGGCTGAGGGGTTTTCTTCTGTAGTCTCGAATATAGCGACTCTGCTCCCGGATTTTACAGCGTTCAGCTGCTTCGAAATGCCCATCTCTGTTGACATTGGAAGAGTTCTTCCAGACTTTTGAGAAACCTTCGCCTTTCCATTCTGTTTTTCCGGTACGAGATTCTCTTGTCGGCTCTTGATAGGTACTGGTAGTACTGAATGAGCAGCAGTACTCACAGATCGTTGCAAAGGTTGTTGAGCTGGACTCGGTGATAATGCCTGTCGTTTGTTCTGGTCTAACTTTTTGTTCTTGCCCAAAAGTGCCCGAATATGAGACTTATCGAGTTGCTTTGTTGGCAGGGGTTTTAGAGTAGGCTTTTTCTGCGAGGTGACTTGTGGCGAAGATGACCTCTGAGAAGTACAAACGTAATCCTTCATTTCGTTCACATCGTTTTCATCGCTATCATCGCTGTCCAATACAAAGCCGCCTTTAGTTTTTGGTCGCTTCACAGCACTGCTAGAGGTGTCTAGCGACAACGGCCGCTTCTTTGACGTGGCAGCATCTGCTTCAGCGGTATACGGTGAAAGACTATTTTGGGATGGCATCTCAACAGCCTTCCAGAGATCTTATTTGCTTGTGGTACGAAAGGCTGATAGTTTCTCTACCTTTTGCAGAAGGATGTCAATTCAATCCCTGGGCTTGTCAAATACCTGCTCTCAGTAGCAGTGGACCTACCGGGCGTATAGATGAGACGTATAGAACTAGCTGCCAGAGAGATAGCAAAGTCTTCCTAAAGCTTAGACTTCGTGAGGCACTGAAAACAGGGTAAGGCTTAGTAAAGCTAACTTCACTTGGTGAGGCCTCCCCAAAATATCAATAGCTTGGAATATGATACCTATTATAGATCTAGTATAAGAGGGGCAGGCAGACGAGGTGAGAGATCTCTTGATAGGACGCATATCCATGCTTCTATCTTGCGATTCTCTCTCGTGACAATCAGACGCCTGAAATTGAATCGAACAGCCGCCAAACATAAGAGCACAGGAGGAGTTTCAACAGTTTGACAAGATCTCCTTCAGTGGCATCATGGTTGCAAGAGAAAGACAACAGTAACTGGATTTGAACGGAACGTATTTTTTTTCGCTAGCATGTTGCTACTCATAGTCAAAGGTCAGCAAATGAAAGACGAATTACAAGGAAGTCGCATAGTATCCTGATTCAGGCACTACTTCCGAAGGTGATAAGTGTGTCGCGCTAACCAACCTCGGGTTGGGCATACCCGTCCTCGTAGGGGTATCCAGTGTCGATTGCCGAATTTGCAGGATTTGCCGCTGAGTCATCATGCCCCCACACCCTTAAAGGAAACCACGCTTCTGAATTGTATCGAACCCGATGCACTTGCGACATTGAATTTTGAGCTTTTTCTCCAAAAATGACCCAAGGGGTATCCGAAGGCTCCGCAATACCAGTACCTGACAAGGCACTGAGAGATTTGGCAAAAAATGTGGCCAAGGTCTTGCCTAATTTCGAAGAGGAAGAGGCGGCTGCTGGTGTGAAGTAAGCATGCAAAGTCCGTGAGCTTTGCTTTGATGTTATCGAATAAGACTGACAAAGTCTTAGAAATCTTCACAAAATTCTGTCCCCGGTCCTGGAAACTGCGGACCTGGCAGATTTGGAGAATAGTCATCGTGCGGCCGCCTCGAATGCACTATGTGCAATCATCGAGCATTGCACGACTTCCAAGTGCCAATATGCGCGTGAAGAGATTCTAAATGATTCATTTTTCATGAAGGCGTTCAATATCTATCTTCAGCGATCCGGCGACGCAAAAGGCAAGTCGATGAGGCAGATGCTTTTAGTCCTTACAAGTGTTATTACCAGAGACCAAAGCCTACGTGCGATCGAGCTTCGAGAGAAAGCTACGGTCTGTTTTCTGGATATCATCTGTGAGCGTGAGGACAGGATCAAAGTGAAGCCAGCTTTACAAGGCCTCGCCCACTTTTTGCTCAAGGAAGTGGTATCCGTATCGGGGCTGGTGGATCTTTTCAGGAAACAGGCGAAGCACTCATCTGGTGCAGCCGAAGACGTCGCAACTTCCCAGACAGTCTTTTTGTCCTTTCTTGCGTGGGTCGTCCATCATGACACCTCCCTATCTGCAGGTCATTTGATCAAGAACTTCCTCACGAAGGCTCGCAGCTCTCCAGACTACTGGAAGCAGGAGGCCAATGGCAAGCACATACCGCTTTGGATAGAACCGGTAGCGGAAACTTTACGAGACTGGCCGGATCGGATACAGGAATTCAAGACCCATGTATTCCCTCACTGTTTCCTACCAAACATTGCCGAATACACCCAGTTTCTATCGTACCTTCACTTCAGTTCATACGTTCCGCACGATGGTGTGTTACCGGATGAATTATCGGGGCCTAGCAAATTTACTCCATATATCGACGGACCAATGGAATTCAGAATCTTGCTTGCAGCGATTGCGACTGGTAAAGAACTCACCATCGTGAAGGACAACGGTAAGAAGACGGCACCGTGATGCAGTACTGATGAATTTGGGCATTTACTTACTTGCCATTCAGACCACAAAGTTCAGAATAACATAGAAATTCGCGATGGCGCTGTTTATCTGCCCGACAACATCACAGGTAAATGGATGACTGATCCAGAGCCCGAAGTCAGGCTTGCAGGGATGTTTCTTTCAGTCTATTCAACCTCTGTCACAAGAATTGTCAGCAGCAGCGTCTTTCAAGCGTTGAAGCGTAACCTCGTCCACCTACATACCGATACAGACGCCAACTTTCGAAGAGAGGTACACGGATATACACAGAAGTTATTTGACCGCCTAAGGGCAAGCACAGCCACTCTTTCAAAGAGTTTGCTGAAAAACAAAGTTGCTGATCAATCGCGACTGCCTTTTCCAAAAGCAGCATTCGATTCCGGTCTCTCCGTTTCCCACTCCAAGCAGCAAGACTCGCTTCTGGAGTCACTTTCCTTTGTTGTCTGGTACATACGGTTTCTCGAGTGGGAGCTGCGCCCCACCGCATCCTATCAGAGTCGTATTACAGCCCTTAGATCTCTTGTTATTGTACTACGTTCAGGCGTGGATCCTGGTGTTCCATACAATAGTCTCTCGAAGTCAGCGCAAGGGCAGTTGAACTGGGCCCATGGAATTCAGATTGGAAACAAAAAGCTGGTGCGAACACTACTGGATCTGATATTGGACCCCTTTGATGACGTTCGCGATGCGGCCGTGTCAGTTCTACAGCTATGCTTATCAGCCTTACCGGAGTTGGATAAAAACCGTGTGATGGCTACAATTCCCCCATTCATCGTACGAGCAGAGACTATCATGCTCCGAACCGGACGAGCTGATCAAGCGGATGGTGTTGCTCGAGCCTATGGAATGATCTTCAGCTCTGCAGGTAACGAAGAAGTAACTCTAGGGAGATCTTACTTCTCTACAAAGTTCCAGATCTTTGAGCATCTCCAGAAGCAGCTCAAGGACACATTGGCTATAGCACACAAGGACCTTTCGCAGGCTGTTGATGGCCGGCCTGTACATGGTATCTTTGCGGCATTGCGATATGTAGTGGACCAGCCTGACTTCTATGCTTCTGTATCAGGCATGTCACCAGGTGCCTTTACCAATTGGAAAAGTCTTCATGGAGATGTTGTAGAAAGTATCGAAAGCCTATGGAACTTCGTTTACAACGTCCTATGTGCAGATGCACCAGAAGGGCACATCCCTGACGAGTTGGAAGATGAGGGAAGCTTAGATACCAAAGAAATTCTGAGCTACTCATGGAGAGGCCTCAAGGAAGCAAGGTGAGTAATTGACGATTACCGAGGAGTTTCATTAACATCTTGCAGTGTCTTACTTAGGACCATCATTTCAAAGGCCCCTGTGGGTAATGCAGACGGTGATCTTGTAACACCGCAGCTCTTCGAAAAGCTAGGGCGGCTATGTTTTACACAGCTATTAGAGCTGCGGCACCGAGGTGCCTTTTCGACTGTATCGCAGACCTTTGCAGTTTTCTGTCGTCGTTGTGTAACATCGAGTATTCCCTCTCTTCGCGCATTGCCAGAAGCGTGGTACCAGGTACATGACGAGACTGTGCGAACTTCCAAAGCAAACATGTTAACGTATACCAGGAAACTCTACGATCTATTCAAGACAAGTCCGACGCCATCACTCGGAGATCTGCAGGTATACCAGCGGCCATGTCAGCCCTATTGGCTGCGGAGCCACAGACCAACGGCAGCCTCTTCCCTCGGGCGATGAAGGATCTCACTGCAGAGACACTGGTCGAAGCGCGAAGCGCAAACATTGAAGAGAGTCGTCTTCCGCAAGTACATGCACTCAATTGCATTAAGGAGATGTTTACCACCTCCAAACTCAGTATCGCTTCCGAAGCATACATTGGCCAGGGTCTTGAGTTGGCCGCAAAAACACTCAGCTCACCTATGTAAGAAAATATAATCGTCTTTCGGCTCTCATATTGACTTCTTCATAGATGGCCTCTTCGCAACTGTAGTCTAATGCTGTTCAAAGCCCTCATAGAGAGGTTGCTTGGCAGTGACGAAGCTCAAGACTGGAAAGAACGCGATCGGGCAAAGACATCACGCTTTTCTTACGACAACTACCCCAGCCTCGTCACAATATTGCTGGATTTACTCAGGCCTAATGGCAACCGAAAGATTATGGACACGCCCGAGACGGGCAGCTCGCCTCTTGATCTTCATGGCGCTGAGGGTGTCTTTCCAGCTCTCCAGATTCTGCGTCAAGCAAGACCACCGCCTGAATATATTTCAAAGATGCAGGAATTGGTAAAGGAGCTTATTCCAAGCCCACATTGGCACATGCGAGACATGGCCGCAAGAACTTATGTGTCGCTGTGTTCCCCAAATGAGGGGGTTGAGGCCCTTGGTCCAATCCTGGACAATGCCCCTGCCAGCCACAATGGACAGCATGGAATGCTTCTGGTGGTGAAGTATTTGTTAAAGAAGATCCTTCGCAACTCGAGCCAATGTAGTGGGTTTTCTCTTGCATTCAGTCATTCAATCAAACTAACCATCCACAGCCCTAGACTGTGTCGCAAGTATGATGCAACAGATTTGCAGAAGTGCACCCATATGGTACGCCTCGAGCAATTGTCTATTTGTCAAATCCGCCTTCCTAGATGTTGTCGGTTTGTGTGGTATGAGTATGCTCCGCCAGGCGAATGCAGTCTCGGTGCTGAATAGCTGGGCTGACCTTGCCGGGTCCGTCTCCATTGGTCCTGAATTCAATATCGGACCTAGTCAGCACCACGGAGACGATCTATTTCGCAGTTCCTTGGCTCAAGTTTTCATCATCGACCGCGTAATCATGCGGGAAACTTCCCTTGGCATCATGGTCTCAGACGAATATCAGAGCATTGGTGACGCTCTGATGCTCCTCGCAACTCAAGACCCTGATACTTGTCTAACCGCTCTACGCACACTAGACACTATAATGAAGTCTACGCCATTTGAAGACTTGACAATTCCACTCTCCTTGGTACTATGCCACATCCACCGTGTCATCCTCGAAGCCACAGATGCAGAAGTAATCTCAGCCGCCCAATCTGTACTTGCCTCGGCCCTCACAAACAACCAACACCTCCGCCACAACTTTTTCTCTCTCACTACACAAGACCAAATCATTCTCGCCTTGGCCAAGCTCGAATCCCAGTGTCTTGGGGGCCCGCCATCAAACATGCAAAGCGGCTTGCACCTTGTCGCTTTCTTCCTCGACCACGCATACGCTTCTCTACCCGAGCAGCGCAAAGACATCATATCCGCAATTGCACGATGGATCCGTCTTCTTCGCAGGACAATCATTGACACGAATCCCTTTGACACACGCTTCGCTGCAGTACAGTCTCTGCACGCACTACACTCCACTCTGGCCGCACGCCCCATATCAAACGCGGGACGCGCTTTACTCCTGAGTCTCAGCCTGGTTCTCTATGACCTCCTCAATGACGACGACGACGAAATCCGTGATCTAGCGGCGCGCACAACGGGAAATTTGCTTCGCGCCCAGGGGTATACGACGTCGTTATGCAAAGACACCGTGCCGATACTAAGCAGCTATCGTCTAGCACTGTTTACATGTCATACTTTTCACTCAACATCAGGAGGCGTCCTGGCTACTCAGGCTCTACATCGTCTGGCAAATACTACTACCACGGGAGAAGTACTCTTCTCCACGCCTTTTGCGGAGACATTTGCGCGGGAGAGGCAAGAAGACATGGCGTTGTTTGCGCAAGAGAAGCAGAATCTGTACAAGGATGATGTTTTGGATGTGGTACTTTGGTCGCGTGTATTACTTCGCCTGCCTGCCTCGTCTATCTCTTTGACGTTGAAGTCAGGACTAGCGAAATGGGTGGCGGATGGCCTGGCTGTGCTCACAGAAACTGCGACGAAGGAAGAAGATGGGGCGTTAGGATGGAGTTCGAAAGCCGAAGTGTTTACGCTAGGGATGCGAGTCTTTTGCGGGGCCGAGGTAGTCATGGGGTGGAGTGATGCGAAGACCAAGGGTGATGTGATGGTGGCGCTGGGTAAGTTTTTGCATGTGGCAAAGAGCAAGGGCATTCATGGCTTGTGGGTTGAGAGAATGGAAAGAGTGGTGGAGAAGGAGGTGTTGCGGGTGCTGGGAAAAATCAAGGAGAGTCTGGACGAAGTATGAGGTGCGCAATTTGATTCACGTTTTCAGGTCAGAAGCAGAGTGAAGTAAAAAGTTGATTGTCAAGATGATCAATAATATGTGAACAACTGGCAAGAAAAGAAGCGATGTCATCCTTACAAAAAGGAAGTGTGAGAAACGATGGAAATTATCACGCAATGTATTTACCGCCGATAGAACATGTTAATGGGACTATCGCTTACTTGTCGGCTCACACTCCCATACTTGGCCTGCCATGCAAAGAAATAAAGCAAGGCGGCGAGCGGCTGTCCCACAAGACAAAAACTGACCCAGAAGATCATATTGCCTGCGACCTTGCCTTGAATACATCTAATCTTCTGAATGACGTCGGTGAGCGCAATGAGTGGAATTTGGATCATCATGCCCGCAAATGCTACACCAATAATGTTATGCGTGGGCACTCCGACAAGCAACTCATGAAGTACACCGGAAAAGAAGAAGACGAGAATCTGAGCCACGGGAGGAGGGATGCCACGACCAACTAAAGGAGAGTAAATGTGCCGACGCATGAAATTTGTCACCGGCTTGTTCCAGGTTGTCCAGTAGGTGCGAATAGACGACACATTCCACCAGTCACCATAGAATTCCCTGTCGCCAAAACGCATTACTTCGGCAAGGGCATTAAGCGCCGACTGGAAAAGAGCAAAGAAGCCGCAGAGCCAGCAAAATACGGAGATGGTGGAGAGCTTCATAACGCGCTCGACAATAGAGGTGAAGTTGAGGGTAAGGACCTTGTCGAGGGAGTTTTGCAGCAGTGGCGCAGCGTATTGAGCCGAGGCAATCCAGATGACGATGCTGAGGCCCGCCACCTCGAGCAATCGCTTGAAGACAAAGTCCCAGCGTACTTTGTCTGTTCGAGGATAAACAGGCTGATAGACAAGAGTCGGGGCCCACCAAAAGTAGCAGAGATTCTTCATGTTGATGTTTTGCGGGTATGGGCACGTATTGTATAGCTCGGGAAGCGGATCAGCCTGTTTTGGGTGGAGGTAGGCATGGCGCAGGTCGCGGTTCGTGAGTGCGTATGAAGCGCACTTCAAGAAGACGATGACGGCGTGCATCTCGCATAGCGTTCCGATTCCCGGATGGTAGATGTCGTAGTAGACATACTTTGTGGCAATGTAGAGATTTGCGACAGCATTAACGCTGTGGAAGAAGGCTATCATGTACCAGGTCAAGTTGAAGCTGCGCAGTGCTGCTGCGTACCTGGCGGGACAATCGTTGTCATGCTCCCCGGCGATGCGGGCGTGCGCTCGGTTGGCCTGCCAGGCGGCGGCCAGTTCGATGAGGTATGTGACGAACAGGTGGGCAGGAACGAGGAGGTACAGGAGCAGGCCGGTGATGACGTCGGAGCGGCTGTAGTCGTGACAGGAGAGGCATATAAGGACACCATACTGGTCAGGTTAGCATGGCCAAAGACGAATGGATAGCGAAGACGCACCTTTTGTAGGTTCACAATCATCAATCGCAAGTTGGACACGACTAGTCCTGTTAGCCATGGGCGAGGGTGGTTGGAGTTTGGGAATGCGTACTGAGCACCAGGATCATGAGATTCCTGAAGCCAACAAAACTAGGGGTCTTGTCTGCATCGTGGCTCAGGCACGAGGTGCGCGTCAGGGAGTGTGTGGCGAAAACATGGCGATATTTTGTGTCGCGGGCGAGTTTGGTGGTTTTGTTGGTGGTGGTAATTGTGGTGGTCGCAGTAGGAGTCGCGGATTCGGAGGCGTCCTTTCCCCGGAAGACGGCAGTGTTGGCGGCAGGGGGGAAAGGAGAGGCGTCAATGGCAGAAGAGGAGGCCATCTGGGTAATTGTCGTCATGATGGGAGGGCAAGGCGACTTATTAGTAGTAGTATATAAGGCAAGGCGACTTGTGCCCAGAGCGCAATGGCTCAGGGTGGTAGTAGCGACTGGGGCTTGTGGAAAGGTGCGGCAAGCACAAGGGCGGGAAGAGGCTTGTTTGAGCGTGGGTTGTGGCGAGCGAGGTGGATTTGTATGCTCAGCAGCTGGGACAAGCCCGCCATGACGGCCACCCTCGGTCTCTGCATTCTGGGCTGCTGAGAGATACGAAGGCCCGTCTGAATTTCTGTTGGGAGTTGGCCAAGCGGGGGGTCTGCACGGTGATGCACCTCGCCCACATCCTAGTACGGAGGGGATTAGTTCTTGGTAGTACATGGACAAAGCCGTTGGACGGTGGCTTGCCCCCATGTACGCGCCTCGTGTGGCGCAATGTGGCTTGTAACTTGTGGCTCTGTGGCTCTGTGGCTTGGCGGACGTAGGACGCGACAAAGCACGCGCTGCACTGTACTGCTGCTACGTGCGTACATACTCTTCTTGCGCTCCACATACAACCGCAGCTGGCCCATCGCTACCAATCCCCTCGTTTCCTTGTCGCTGCTCTTTGCTGTGATCCCTTTGCCCATGCGCACCAGCTAGGCAAGGTTGTCTGGCAGCAGCAGCCAGCATGGAGCGCGAGTACCATCGCCCCGAATTCGAAGGCGGCCTGCGTCCCCGACCGAAACGTGAGTATCACTACTGCGCATGCCTGACCCCCAATCCCAGTCGATTCTCTTTCCATTCATCATGTATTTCACTTTCTGTGTCGTACTCGCGACATGGCAATTATTGGCCTTCGGAGCTGACTCGAGTCTGCAGGTGCCGTCACTGACTATGGCTCAACAACGGTGCAATGGATGCGCAATCGGCGCCCACGGTACAAGAACGTCCCCAGGCCAGAGGTAGAGCGGCCGAGTGCAAGCTACATTGTCGATATGCAGCCTCCTGCAGCGCGCATCGCCAGTGCTGCCGAATCCATACCTGCAAAGGCGGTACATTCGTCGCTCAACAAAGTAAAGCACCCCATCAACGTAGTCAAGTGGACGCCAGAGGGGCGGCGCCTACTCACAGGCTCGACCAGCGGCGAGTTCACGCTATGGAATGGCATGGGCTTCAACTTTGAGACCATTATGCAGGCTCACGAGGCGGCCATTCGTGCTGTCGAGTACACTTCTACCGACGACTGGCTGCTGTCTGCCGACCAGACCGGAGTCGTCAAGTATTGGCAGACCAACTTTAATAACGTCAAGGAGATACAGGCGCACACAGAGGCTGTGCGGGGACTCGCCATAGCCCCCACTGACTCCAAGTTTGTCACATGCGCCGACGATACCACACTGAAGATCTGGGACTTTGCGTCAAGTACCGAAGAGTCGACGCTGACAGGGCATGGATGGGAAGTCAAATCGGTCGACTGGCATCCGCACAAGGGGCTGCTAGTTTCGGGATCAAAGGATCACCAGGTCAAGTTCTGGGATCCGCGGACAGGCCGCTGTCTGACGACACTTCATGGACATAAAAACCCAATATCAAAAACCATGTTCGAGCCTGTCCAAGGAAACATGCTAGCAACCTGCGCTCGTGATCACACCGCCCGCATCTTTGATATCCGAATGATGCGCGATGTCTTACTGCTCAAGGGCCACGAGAAAGATATCATTACAATGGCGTGGCACCCCATGCACAAGAACCTGTTGTCTACGGGAGGTGTAGATGGCAGCATTCATCATTACCTTCTCGACGAGCAAAACCCTCCCCCAGGTGTAGCGCCGTCCATATCACCCTACGACGCTGCAGACTCACAAAACGCTCCTTCGCAAACCATATATCCTGCACACAGCCTGCAATACGCTCACGACTTTACGGTCTGGACCATGGACTGGCATCCGCTCGGCCACATCCTCGCCTCTGGCTCCAATGACCGCGTCACTCGTTTCTGGACACGCCCCCGGCCTGGCGATACAAACTACATCAACGACCGGTACCATATTGGCCAAGCCGCAGCAGAAGCTCAGGGTACCTTTGACCGCAGCCAAGGCCGACGACAGAAGATGGAAGAAGAAGAACAGGAAGCAGAGGATGAAGCAGAAGGCCTGGTTGACCAGAAACTCCCGTCTAGGAACATGGCCGGTGCGCCCTTCCTTCCCCCAGGTCTCTCACTCCCAGGACTCTCTGCACCACCAGATGGCACTTCAAGTGCTCTCCCAGGTATTGGTGGTGCAAGCCAACATTCTATTCATCCTCCGCCACCACCTCCACCGGCAGGAATGCCCTTCCCGCCCCAACCAAACGCAAGCGGCGCACCCATTCCTCCTCCCTTCTCAGGCATGGACCCATCTCACATTGCTCAACTCATTGCCTCTGGCTCTCTGCCGCCCCCTCCGCTCCCTCACGGCCACGGTCCGCCTCCACCTCATGGCGGAAACGCTACTGCTCCTCCGTTTCCTCCACCCCCGAATTTCCCTGGTTTCCCCCAAGGAATGCCGCCGGGTATGCCGCCTCTTCCCCATGGCATGCCTCCTCCTGGTTTCCCTGGCTTTCCGCCTCCACCGCCTCCTGGTGGATTGGGCAGTGCTGCGCCGCCGCCAGGGTGGCCTGGTCAACTTCCGGTGCAACAGCCGCAGCAACAGCAACAACAACCGCAGCAGCAGCAAGGATTTGGGGGTGGAGGTGGGCAAAGTGGTGCAGGAGGCAATGATGGCCTGGTAAGGAAGAGAGCACCATTACCGGATCAGCAGGATGCATTGAAAGCAGAGATGAGTCAGGGGAGGTATAGGAAGGCGAGGTAGTTTTTTAAACGTCTAGGTCTGGGTGTTGCGAGGGAGTTTAGCTACCAATTGTCTAAGTGTACGAAGTCAAGATTATGCGAAGAATCCAGTTTTACGAGAGCAGTGTTTTTGGCGTTTTTTCTCCTTCTCTTTCATTCTACTTTATGATGAGGGAATCTTGAGAAGAGAGGGGGAACAAAAGGTGCCTCAGTAATCAACACTTTTATTCCTTGTGCTTTTTTCCTCAAACAGGATATCCAAACCACCCTTTACTTTTCCTCACAAGTCCTTCAACAACCCCGCATCCGGTATATCCTTGAGACATTGCACCTTTGCCTTTTCCCGCAGCAAGGCGTCGCCCCCATCTTTTACAACGGCCTCGCCAAAATTCCACAGCTCATCCAAAAACGCAGGCACAAATGTGCCAGGGCCACTGACATCGTGTCGCTCAGCAGCAGTCTGAGCCGCAATTTCGTAATGCAAAATGGCAGCTACAGCAGCATGAAGTTTATCCTCGGGGTTAGCAGCGAGGTAGGCGGATAGCGTGGTACCCAGTGTACACCCACTGCCCGTGATGCGACCGAGATACTCGTGTCCATTTGCAATGGCATATGTGCGTATGCCGTCGGACACCACGTCCGTCACGCCTGTCATGAGGACGAGGTTGCGCTCGCGAGCCGCAAGGCGCTGGACTAGATATGCTTTTTGGGCTAGAGAGAAGAGCGAGGTGCCGCTGTCTACACCGCGTTGCTGCGAGCTATCCGTCATCGTGTACCCGGATGCACGCGCTACAGCTAAAATCTCCTTTTCGTTTCCTTTGATCAAGTCGAAGTAGCCGGTGCCCATGAGGGTGGAGAGGGCAGCGCGTCGGACGGATGTTGCGCCTGCGCCTACGGGATCGAGAACAATGGGGCTGCCGGCGGCGTTGTATGCGAATATGGCTTTTTGGTAGTTGAGGATGCCGTCAGGAGTGACGGTGCCCATATTCACGACCAAGGCACCGCCGAGCTGGGATAGGTCGTGGGCTTCCTCGCCGTAGTTTGCCATGATAGGCGAGGCGCCAATGGAGAGGGCGACGTTGGCGGCAAAGTTTTGGACAACCAGGTTGGTCATGTTGTGGGATAATGGACCTAGCTGCTTGACCCTTTGTGTGCCTTTGACCGCTTGGGCTAGGAGAGACGTAATTTCGTCTTCATCCTTCTCGTGCCAAAAGTGTGGCTCGGTCGACTTGAGTTTGAACGGTGGTGGGGATTTGAGAAGCTTCAATAGGTTTTGCGAGGCAGCTTTGGGGTCAGAGGCTCCGACTATGGCTGATACTACCGCAACGCCGTCAATGGTTTTGGGGTTGGGTTGGATAGGCGTTGGGGCGAGAAGTTGGTGAGTTACGCGCTGCACATTCGAGGCGTTCACTCCACCTATGCACACTGTCTTGACGATCTTCTCTGCCTCACTCCCTTGGTCAAGGTATCTCAGTATCTTGCGGATACCAGGAATGCCGATTATTTCCTTGGTGTTCTTCTTTGTGTTTGTGGCGTATAGAGTGCCAATGCCTAAATAGTCTGCTCCTTGTTCAACGGCAACCCGGGCCTCTTGGATGGAAGAGACGGTGGCGCCGATGATCTTGTCTTTGCCCAGGATACGGCGGGCTTCGACTACGTTCATGTCATCCTGCCCCAGATGTACACCCTCACAACCGACAGCCAATGCGACGTCAACACGGTCGTTTATAACAAGGGGGATGCCGTGTGCTCTGCATTTTTCATGCAGGGCTTTTGCTGTCGAGATGAGGAGGCCGGTGTCAGAGGTCTTGTCTCTGTACTGGACAATGGTGACACCGCCGAGTAAAGCGTGTTCAACAACATCCACCAAGTTGCGGGAGCCGAGAATGGCTTCTGTGGAGTCAGTCACGAGATATAATCTGTAGTCTACTTTTTGGCCGCTCATCTTTTCCGTTTTGCGTACGTTGGGGGACTCCAAAACGAATGTGACCCCCAGCATGCAAGGTCAAGACGTTGGAAGACGCTATCGGAGATGACGCAATCGAGACGGGTTCGGCGCAGGCCTTCAATTGGCTGGGGAAGAAGCAACAATGGCTTCAGCAGTACACGTTTGCCATGTAGGTACGTGCACGGTATTTGTGCGGGTGCAGGTGTCTGTGTGTGTGTGTGCAGTGCTCTGAGATTGCTGTGCGGGGCCCAACTACGGTGCCCCTCGTTAGAAAAAGCACATGTCGACAATGATTGGCAACGGGCCTCGCAGCCTATATGTAAGGCATGAGTGAATACAGGCTACATACACGTGTGTCGGCTGCTATCACTGAATTCTGGCCGGCCATGGTTGATGTTTGAGAGTGGAGAAACGTGGCTTGGAAACGTGTTCTCTTCGCCACCACGATCCGCTGCTTGTGCTGGTGGTCAGCAACCAGGCTGCAGAGGCAGAGATTGTTTGAGCGGCAGACTAGGTGTAGGTGTAGGCGCCTTTGTCGCTGTCGGCCGGCTTCATGCAGGAGCGGCTTGCTGAAACAATGCCTGGCAATGTGGTCTGCTTTCTCGTTTGGCCCCAACGGCGGCGTGTCGGATGACTGCCTCCATACTCTTATGTGTGTAGTATACACGACAGCTGGCCACCTCTTGCTATGGCGGCAAACACACCTGTCCTGCAGGATCAATGCCTGGCACCCGCGTGAACATGCAGAAAAAAAAACCGTGCAATGCAAGGCTGCGGGCGTCGGGAGGGGTGTGGGCGGTTTGGTAGGGCGGATTGTGCTAGTGTGGCTCGGCAAAGTCGAAAAACTAACCTCCGCCGTCCCCATATAACTTCTCTTGACCACCCACGACTCGCTCCCACACGCACACTCACCCTCTGCACCGTCCAAAAATCCATCCACCGCATCCAACAATCCACGCCACTGCCTCTCCACGGGCATCAAGAGCACAACACTCTCAAACCCCCCTCACCCGCCTGCTTGTCGCCCTCCCGCGACTTGCCCTAGCCGCCACCACCACCACCCCACGCCTCGAGGCCACACGCACAACCCGCTCCTCAGAGTTGCCAGCGACATCAGGAGTATATGTATTCGCGCCAACGTTACGCCTTCCGAGTCGAACCTCCCCCCAAACTGCAAAAATTTCGCTGTATGCGGATACCAAGCAGTACTATACACCAGACCAACGGCTAATCCACTGCCCCTCTTGACCCCGAGTCACACCTGTCTACCACCCCTACTACCCCAGAGCCTGCATTTGCGCATGTCTCTTTCGGCCCTCGTCAACATACCCGACCCGACCTTGTTTGTCCGCACGCTGCACTACCAGTAACAATCTTACCCTTCTGTTCCCCGCACCACCGTCACCATGGCCACCGTCAACATTCGCCGCGATGTCACCGACCCCTTCTACCGCTACAAGATGGAGCGTATCCAATCCAAGATTGAGGGCAAGGGTAACGGCATCAAGACTGTCATTGTCAACCTGACCAGCGTCGCTGGCTCGCTCGCCCGTCCCCCTGCTCACGTCATCAAGTACTTTGGTTTCGAACTTGGAGCCCAGACAAACACTAGCCCCAACGACGACCGCTGGATCATCAACGGCGCCCACGACGCCAGCAAGCTGCAGGACTACCTTGACGGCTTCATCTCCAAGTTCGTCCTCTGCAAGAAATGCAAGAACCCCGAAACCGATGTCCACATCAAGGATGGCAACATCACGCTCGACTGCAAGGCGTGCGGAAAGATTTCCGAAGTTGACCCTCGTCTCAAGCTTAGCTCTTTCATTCTCAAGAACGAGCCCAAGAAGGGCAAGAAGGACAAGTCTAGCAAGAAGGCTGAGCGCCGTGCCCGCAAGGAGGCCGAGGCTCGTGGCGAGGCTGGCTCGCCCGACAACGGCAGTCCCGGTGACAGCGCAGAGGAGAATGGCGACGACGGCGACCTTGCCCTCGAGGCTGGCAGTGATGACGAGCTCACTCGCCAGATCAACGAGGGCGCCAAGGAGATTGAGGAGGAGGATGCCAAGGAGGTCGAGTGGTCCATTGACACATCTGAGGCGGCCATCAGGGCCCGTGCCCAGGATCTCCCCGACGACCTCAAGCGTGCTCTTGTCATTGAGGAGGACGAAGAGGGTGGCTCCAACTACGACACTTTTGGCAAGTGGATCATCGACACGGGCGCAGAGAAGGGCGGCGTAGAGAATCTCGACAACGTCGACATCTACATCAAGGCCAAGGAACTCGGTATCGAGACCAAGCACCGCACCCTTACTGTCATCCCCCAGACTCTGTTCACGGAGAAGATTGTCAAGCAGATTGACGCCCGTGCTCCGATGCTCAAGAAGATGATCACGTCTGACAAGCACGAGAAGGCTTTCCTTGGCGGTATCGAGCGCTTTGTGGGCATTGAAAAGCCTGAGCTCATCCCACAGGTATCTGCCATCCTGCTCAAGGTGTACGAGAACGACCTCGTGTCTGAGGAGCAGCTTCAGACTTGGTGCTCCAAGGCCAGCAAGAGGTATGTTGACCTCAAGGTCAGCAAGACTGTTCGTAAGTCGGCCGAGCAGTTCAAGAATTGGCTTGAGCAGGAAGAGAGTGAGGAGGAGGACTCTGACTAGAACGGTTATGCTGACAACCGTGCGTGGTGAGAGTCTGTAGATCAGCCGACCGCCAAATGTCTCTACCTCTGCGTTGCTTTTTGTGTCGGCTTGTTCCTAGTTTGGTATCGCTTGGTTTTAGTTAAAGACGATACTCTATTCTCTCTCTACTTTATACTCTACTCTACCTAGCCAATCATTAGAAGAAGAAAACCCTGATTTTTGCAAGACTTCGCTTCATGACCGTGCATTGCCATCTACTTACATGTGTACCTACTTGAGTGCACCTGTGCCCCACTACTATGCCGTAGTCAATTCCTTCCACCAGGTGCTCGGGCCCACGCTGGGCACACGGCGAAGTCTCTGCGTGCATGTGTAGAAACGCCATCCGAGCCCACAGCCCGTGCTACAGCTAGTCAACGAGAACATGGCGCGCACCTGCATGCCCGCCCCCCACTCTATGATCAATCTTCGCTTGCACCCTGCCACTCACGGCTTGTAGCTTCTTATGCTCTTCCACTGACACTCCTCCACCACCCACCCTCTGGCCTCTGCCATGCAAGATATGTAGCGGCACCCAGATAGAGAGAGAGGAAGGAAAAAGCGAGCATCGGACCTCGCCTACCCTAGTGCCCCAGGTCTCTACCGCGTCAACCACGTCCTCAGCTCCCACACGGTCCATGTCCACCCGCTGCGAGCTTAGTCTCCGAGGTTTTGCCCCACAGAGGCAAGGGTAAGTGGGGGTTCCATGCTCTGGATCCCGGCCAAGAACGCCTTTTTTTCAATCCACCGCTCCATGGTGGGTGGAGCGCGCGACGCGACTGGGTGAGCGAGAACCCAAAAGTCTGGCTTATAATGTGACCGGCCCCTCGTCCTGGCTATAGCCCTTCTCCAAGCAACCGTACGCCTTGTACACCTCTCGTGAGCGACTTTGGGGTTTTGCGCTCACGTCAAATCCGAAAAGCTCCCACAGATTATCATCCTCGTCTAGTACTCGACCTTGATCGCCCATAGGCCTAGCGTCATGAACCAAGTCCAAGTCCACCCCGCTGAGGGTGTTGTTGTCCAGGATGCGCACCAGCAGCACTACGATCCCCAGTCAGTGCACAAGACAGGCGCCGGCCACTATGTGACGTCTGAAAACGAGTCGCATAGCGTCGCGCCAGCCAACGAAATCTTGGAACGCGATGCGCAGACAAAGGGACGCTGGTTCCAGTACATCAAGACGAAGCAGTTCTGGGTAACGCTAGTGATTGGGCAGGGTATGTATCCATGTCGACCTACTCCAATGTAGCACTGCTAACCAAGAACACGCAGTCCTTGCCATTTGCATTACCTCGACGAACACCTTCTCTTCTTTGCTCTCGGCAGAGGGCACTTCGATTCCCGCGTTCCAGACCTTCTTTAACTACGTCCTACTCAACATCATCTACACCTCATATACCCTGTACAAGTACGGTTTCAAAAAATGGGTCCGTCTCGTTGTAAAAGATGGATGGCGCTTCTTCATTTTAGCTTTCATGGACGTCGAGGGTAACTACTTTGTTGTCCTGGCGTACCGCTATGTAAGTCGTACTCGCTTGCGTTCATTCACGAGCAATCTCTAACACACCTGCAGACTACTATTCTCAGTGCCCAGCTAATCAACTTTTGGGCCATCGCCGTCGTCGTCATCATCTCCTTCTTCTTCCTCAAAGTGCGCTACCATTACACCCAAATCTTCGGTATCCTTCTCTGCATCGGCGGCCTAGGCGTGATCTTCGGCTCAGACCACATCACAGGCAGCAACAACTTTGGCGCTACCGATCAAGTCAAAGGCGACTTGTTTGCTCTCCTAGGCGCCACATTCTATGGTCTCTCTAATGTGTTCGAGGAATGGCTCGTTTCTGAACGGCCTCTTTACGAAGTCGTTGGCCAATTGGCTTTCTGGGGCATGTTGATCAACGGCACGCAGGCTGGCATTTTCGACCGCGATGCCTTTCGCACCGCCACGTGGAACGCAGATGTCGCCGGCTACATTGTGGGCTACACACTCATCCTCTCCCTCTTCTACTCGCTTGCTCCCGTTCTGTTCCGCATGAGTTCTGCCGCCTTTTTCAACATTTCCCTGCTTACAGGAAGTTTCTGGGGTGTGGCTATTGGTGTCAAGGTGTTTGGGCTCAAGATTCACTGGATGTACCCGATTGCGTTTGTCTTGATTATCATCGGCCAGGTTATCTATTTCCTGAGACAGAGCTCGGTCGGCGAGGCGCTGAAGCCTTGGCTGGGAAAGAATCAAGAGAGGGGACATGCTGGGCTGGGTACGGCGAAGAGGAGGGTCGAGAGGCCTGAGGCTATTGTTTGAGGATGTGTTTTTCTCATACGGGATAGATGAATGGATGGTTGGGGAGATGCGAATACCCTGGTTAGTACGAGGTTCACGTATTACTATGATCTTGAACCGCTCGATAATGAATGATGCTTTTTTCCCACTGAAATAGTCATGCCGCTCTACTCTTTTTTCTTGAAAATCAATGTTAAATCTAGTTTGTCCATGTACGCCTAGGTAGGCGAATGGTTGTGCAATGTCATTGGATCCATATGATTGCAGAAAACTACCTCTACACCCACATTATTAAATCACTAGAGGTCTGCGTGAAAGTAAAACTTGGATACTACTTGTTTGCTAGCTCCTTAGTTGGAGCCTCTCCAGCGAAGGCAAAAGTGGGAGTAGTCATGTTCTATCCGTGGGATAGTGCCAAGCTTTTGGTATATCGATAACATCACGTGGGCGCTTTCGAGAATTCTCGTCCACAAATACCGATTATCCACGCATCTGATGAACCTATCTTGATTATTATGGCACATACGATCATAGATTCAAGAAATTTAGCCATCCCGTTCGATCTGGCCTATACAAGCTTGAAATCGGCGGATTAGTAGTTAGGTGGGTGACCACTAGCGAATCCCCGCTGTCGTATGTATGTTTTTGCTTTTTTGCTTGCACTGTCTTTAGCCAAGCTGTCTTTTTTTACACGAGGCCCAATAGCCTATCTCTGGATTGATGCGGTTTGCGTTAACTAAGGCTCTAAGTGGCGACAGCGGCGTCTCGGAGGACGGGCGAGTACGACTATCTAGGTGATTGACCGCCAAGTGCGTAGTGGTGTTAGTATTGGGGATAGATCCAGAGGCGAAGTTGCTACCGGGGAAGTTGACGTTGTTTGCGTTTGCGTTGACGAGGATCAGTGCCAAGTTCCTTTTGTGATACCAGTCCCTGTGGTCGTCTGCGCTGTTCTCGCCGTGTCGAAGGTCGAGTGCCTGCATATTGCGTCAGGCGCTGGCAGCCCGGATCTCCGTGTTCCCTGAATTCCTTGTCTCGATTCCATCCTGCTGCGTCCCAGGGGATTCAGGATGGGTTGTCCTCAGTGGGTGCTCTGTGATCGTTGAAGTATTCTGCGTTTGTCATCACATTGCTTAGGAGTTCTGGGTTGTGTATTAGCAAATAGTAACAGGTAGGATGGGTGGAAAACACGAAGCGGAGGGAAACAAGGTAACGTACTGTTGCAGTTGCCTTGCAAGGTTTGCTGCCAGATTGGGACACCGGTTCTCGTGGTCCCAATGGATTCTTCGGGTTTAGTGCGTTGTCTCCGAGGGCAGGCTGCCAACCCCATCCTCCCTCCTCGGAATAAGCAAACGGAAATCGATCACAACTCTGTGTCGAAAGAGTCTAGACTTATAAATGTTTCAACTTTGCTTCGAGGGGAGTCGGATAAAGATCTAGGTACAAAGAGAACCTTGGCGCATATTGCTTTAGCCCTGCCTTTACGTAGTATGTGCAAAGTTGGTTGAGCCTACCCTTCAGGGTTTAGATATACTGATCATCTTTAGGGAGAGCAACTGCATTATAATTTCAAGCTCTGTTAGGCTATAGAGGCGAATAGACCGCGCAATAATATGTCTCTGGCTTTGTTGAAATTAATAGCTAATCGATACTGCACAAATGCCATCAACGCCTTGGGCTTTAGTTTTTTCGCTATGTCTTCCCTTGCTCTTCATACAGTCATTGATAATGCTGACTTTTAGACGACACGAGCGTGTCTTTGAACCTTAGCTGAGCGTCGCGCGGCTAAACTGACAATTTGGCTGCGTCACTGTGCATTTGCATCTCCTATCTTGTTTCGACGGAGGAATTCAATAGAGTACCCCGCCAGGACTGCATCGTATCTAGGTTACACCACCCACAAACAAACACTGACCATTTTCTATCAATCTGTACACCAACTTCGCTTCCCATAATGAATAAATTAGAGAAAGCCAAAAACTCCGCGGACTCTAGCACATGCATCTGTTGCAAGCGGTCAAAGACGGGAGGTGCCTTCTTCGAGCTCAAGTCCCACACCCCTGGCGAAACACCGAAGTCCAGGTATAAGCAATTGGAAGCTTAGATCACTGTTTTTCGTGAAGCAAGCGATCAAGGCTGCCAGCGATGTGCAATAGTATTCAAAATGGTCACAGCGTGGAAAAGAGACAACCGCGAAGATAGTAATAGCTACATAGTTGTCAGCAACATTTCATCCGACGATCCGGTGACCAATATGGACGTACGATTGACGAGAGAGTATGCATCTTTTTCATCGAATGACGTTATGCTGGAATTGCTGAGTGCGAAACGTACATGTCTCACAAATCGATCATGCGACTTTACCGTAGCATTTGAGTTCTAATAAAGTGAAGACAGCAGTTCAACCGGCATGCTGGGAAGCCTCATAGGACAATAGAACCTTTTTAGTAAACCGTTATGGTTTGAAGACGCCACTTCTGATGATGCGCTACAAGAGAACATCAAGTCTCTGGAGCGTTGTTTAGCGCACCACAAATACTGCACAAACATCCCGAGCAAGCTTCCCAAGAGATGCCTCGAACTGAATCAGACAACTATGACTTTACGAGACACTGCCTCGTTCCTTTCAGTGGAGTGATATGTTTGTTTGAGTCATTGCTGGGGCCCCGAAGGCCCGACTCTTCAACTAACAAGCGCAACTGAGAGCGACCTACGACAAGGTGTTGACTTGGACACAGTCCCTCGAACTTTCTCCGAAGCCGCAAAAGTATGCCTGAAAATGGGCATTCGATTCCTGTGGATTGATGCGCTCTGTATGTTAGACCCCAAACTACGATAGAAGACCGCTAAACGCCTTGCAGGCATCATTCAAGGGAACGAGGCTGATTGGATGGAAGCAGCGACCACTATGGCAAACATGTATGAGAATGCTTTCTTCACGATAGCTGCAACTGGTGCTGACAATAGTGACGAGGGTCTTCGACCCTTCAGAGAGGAGTCCAAGCCTGTGAGGCTCGGAACCTCCGACATTTTTGTACGAGAATGTATCAGTAAGGACAGCTGTATGTTATATGGGACTCGCAATCGCACGACTTGACCACTGCTGCTACGTGCTTGGGCGTTCCAAGAAGGCCAGCTTTCGCCACGGATGTTGCGCTTCAGTTGCTATGAGATTGTTTGGGATTGCCGCACAACACGAGTAGAGCATGAGGAGAAAAAACGGGAATCCATTCTAGGCGCTGATGCCATCAACCTCCTGCCTTTCTTCTTCTCGTCTGGTGCCGCAAAATCAACCGACTTAGAAATCGCATGGCATAGTACCGTAGAGCAGTATTCAGATCTGAATTTGACCCATCAAAGCGATAGGCTGCCTGCGATTTCAGCACTGGCACAGCGTATGGCGGAACTGCGGCCTACCGATATCTATCTTGCAGGTATGTGGCGGAACACCTTGCTTCCTGATTTACAGTGGAAAGGAATCCGTCAACCCTACAAGGAATCGACATTGCCAACCTGGTCCTGGGCTTCCACGCGTGGAGTTATGTACCTCACCACCGAGTTCATACTGAAAGGCGTAAAATAGTGGACTTCAGTTACACACCAGTGGGACCAGAAGAGATTGGATACATCGAAAACGCGATACTCACCATACAAGGGGCTGTACTGCCCATCCGAGCAGGATTCAAGTCAGATCCAGAATTTCCTTATCATAATGTACCCGATGTCACGGACCTGCCGGTGTTCTCCGGGCGAACTATGATATTGAATCTTGACTTTAAATTTTCTACAGACCATGTTTTTGGCGGAGATCATCCCTATCTGGTCTTGTTACTGGACGGCAACAGCGCAGGGCTCTATGGACTTATCATATGTCAAATTGGAGTTATGTACGAACGTGTTGGATTTTGTTCTATGTATACTATGAGCGGCGATAGTAGAGAGACGATAGAAACAATGGTTGAGGAAATGGCATCACTCCCATTGACTACGGTCCGGATAGTCTAGACGGCTAGACTCCAAATCAGGAATTTGACCAGGAAGGCGCTGATGCCAAAGCGCTATTGTAGGAAGGTGAGTCGTTGTTGCGCAATCAAGAAGGCGACAATCCCATTGACACGCTAGGTGCCCCCACCTCTAGCATGCTAGGAGAGTGTCTATGTTGCCCATGTGTCAGTAAGGCGCTCTCTTTGTTATGCGTTATGCCAACGCAAGACTCCTGCTATATATAGTATCTACCCATACAGGTGTTAGTTGTCGAGTATATCTACAATCCTGCTGTTAGTGGCAATACATTAGTGTGATCGAAGGTGGCATCAATGACTGACTGGTTTGTCGTAACAAATGTCCGCGAGACTATCTTCTTCGGCTCCTCGTCGGTCAAAAAGGTGAATTGCTTGCCGAACTGTTTGGCAATCGATCCAGGGGGCCCGTCTAGCATGACAAATCCGTATGGGTCGTCACCATAGTCGACTCCCAGATTGTCCGGGGTCGTGTCTTTGTGATTGTTATCAAAGTTATTGGACCATTGCCAGGTGACACCGTCATTCTTGTCATTCTTGTCATCGTACGCATCGCTCCAAAGGTAGGCGGGGTTCACTGGCCAATCCTTCGTCAATCGTGATGGAGGCGAGCAACAAAGTGTGTTATCCAGAGAGAGCCCATCGCCTAACCAACAGACGGACATTTCATTGTCAAGCCCAAGGTTTGGTGGCGTGGTTTGAGCTTGTGTAACCATCAGTCGCCCGTCCAAGCAATGCTTGCTGCGGAAAATGCCAATCTCTTTGCAATAGTCTTCCTTGGAATTTGCATATTGAGAGACTGGAGATTGGTATTTTGCCATGAAGTGATCAGGGTCATTGGGCCATTGGCAGTTCTCGAAGGGGTCGTCTTTCGGGCAACAGAAGGATCTGAAATGCTGATGCGTCTTGGTACCACCTTGACCGTCGTTGCGCATACCTGTTTGAGTTTTTCAGGTGTCTCCATCATTTTGATCATACCGTGTCGCAACACTGACCTCATCAGATGAGCAATGCCGGTTTTCGTCCGCAGTCCAATCGCATCCAGTCCAGTCGCATTTATATACGATTGGGGTAGAGTCGCAACAAAGCTTACGAGTGCCAAATATACACGATGCTTTCCCGAGTGGGTCGATATAGGTGTTCTGGTTTAGTCCGAATTGCGATTTGCCGCATTCACCACTGCAACCGAAAACGCTCCGTTCTGGAGCACCGATCCATTCGCAAATCTTCGGCATAGCTTTGGTAGGGCAGCATACGTGTTGGAATTTGCCTTTAGGACAATGGACGCTCGAAGATCCATCGCCTACATTGGCGTGCATTTCGTGGTCAATTGCCAATGAGAAGAAGCCTGGCTTACACATTTTACTACCAGTGTTTCGTGCTACTCGAGAGGTATTGCGAGTCCGAGACAACCGGAGATCCACTGCCTAGCACAACCTTCCCAAGCACTTTCTTTCCACCGTACCCTAGTAATGCTGACTGAGTTACCGAGGAACTGCGGGAAGAGTGTGGGATACCAAGATTGCGCAAATTCATAGGGTTGTTCTCTGTACACGAATTATCGGAACGATGTTCCATCCCTCAGCATACAGTAACGTTCCTGGATGCAATGAAGAGGGATCACCCCCGCAGTTCTCGAGGTGCCCTGACAGATGGCCTCCGCTAGGACTTGCTTCAAAATCTCGGATGTGCTCTGGCCTGATTTTGTTGTACCAAACCGACTGTCCATGAATGTCGAGAAAGTGCACCTTGACCAATTTTTCTTGCAGTGCCTCCTCGTCAAAAAGGAAGTGAATAGATTTGGACTTCATGACTGCGTTGTACAACGGCAGTCTCGCCTCATCGTTTGGTGGTGAGACTGCAAGCTGGCTTTCGTCATTCTCCGGGTGCCCATCGTTGTAATGGACGACAATGTCTATGAGTTGAGGTAGACGCAGGAAAACCCTTGTCCAGTCGTGCCCATATTGACCATAAAGACTCTCGTCCTCAAGAACAATCTCCGGCCCAAAGTCTGCTTGACCGCACTCGAACATTTCCTGGTAAGCAGTGTCAAGTTTAACCGCATAACAAGTACGGATCCAGATTGGGTAAGGGACACGGCTCAGGAATTTCTGGGTTAGATTGCGCTCGGTGATCGTCTGGTGGGGAGCCAATATACGCTGAACTCGCGATTACGGTGGCAGATATGGCGCATCGGGAGGAGGACTATCCGTGTGACTGCACATTCTCCAGTATGGCTAACGCAAATCTTAGTTTAGCACATTTTGCAGTACTTTATGCAGTTCGTCGTGAACAAGGCACCCACACTGCGATTAATATGGTTCATCGACAGCCATCTGGAAGCAAGGTCGTTCCACTGCTCCTGATCGTTCTCTTCCGCTTTATCGACATCCCAATTAGTCTTTGCATATCGCGTTAGTAGATGGCAGACAGAAATAAAGTGAATACACTGACTAGGACAAATTGGTCGAATGGCAAATTGCCATACTCGGCTCCCGGGTTGAGCAGTGTTGATTCATGCTCGTGAACAGGCTTCATAGCCAATATTTCAGTCTACTGCATCTCGGAGATTGAACCTCACGCGATATAAGAAATATGTAAATACTGGAGACTCGCCAAGAGCCAAGCAGACGCTATGTCGCGAACCAATCCTATGAGCGAGAGCCCATGCGCTGTCCAGTTACGTTATTCTACTTGCTCTAACCTAGATCGAGCTTAGAGAAGTATTAGCACTTAACCCTGTGTAACAACGTCATTCTTCCTGCCCACCTATGACAGCGCCACTTGTCCCCAGCCACGTTTCGTGCAGCCTCTCCACTCCTATCTTTTTGTCCCCACCTACATCATCAACATCGCCTCATTAATCGCTCCTCAAAGACTCTATGAACATATACCTAAGAAGACACTAGCGTTCTTCCTTTTTTTTCAGAATGTCTTCTCGTGGCCTCCCCGAAGTCCTGATGCAAAAGGTCGACGAATACGTTGACTCGCTGGCGCCCCAGATCCAACCCCGCATTGCGTCTGAACTAGAAGATTTCCAACAAAAAACAATCGATAGCCTCGAAACACAAGTCGTGGATGCCTTTCGCTCCCTTTTCAATCAAGACTCACCTTCTGGACATGGCAATCGTGGCTCATCGTCGGGCGGCCCGTGGAATCTCAGTGATGCAGCACCTGATGCGTACGGCGGACAGTCACTGCCATTTGCAGACGAAATAGCAAAGTTGACCCGCAGCTTTGGACAGATTTCTGATGAGGCAGGTGGGGATTTGCGTGAAATATTTGCACTCACCCAGGGAAATAGCAATCGAGGGGCGCCGGATCAAGCCCGATCTCAAGATGTGGATTTTTCATCTGGAGCAAGGGGGTTCTTGTCCTCGGCCCTGAACGTAGTGCAGGGTAGTTTGGAAAACCGGAATGGGTCTAATGGCGGTGGAGGTGGTCAAGGATTCGAAATCGGAGGTCTCCTCGGCATGCTGTCCAACACTATCAAAGAGGCGTCGCAAAACCCAGAAGAAAAGGCTAGACTTATCAGCCCTGAGATCAAGCAGGTGGTGGGTGAAAAGTTGCGATCGCAGCATGCGCCTATTGCTGAGCAATTCACCCGTATTGCGCTGGACCATATCAAGCGCTGGCTGCGTGGAAACACCAGCTCGAGGGACCTGGGTGAAGGTGCAAAAGCCGAGATCGCAGAGCAAGTAGGCGACTTGGTCAAGGGTCTTGGGAGCCTCTTCGGTAACAAGAAGAGCGGAAACGAAGGATCTGCTAGAGGCTTCGACGAGTCGAGTCGCGATGGCGACAACGGCGGTAGTGGAGGTGGCTTCTCACGCGTCATCAGCGACAAACTGAGCACAGGACTAGCAAAGGTACATCGAGAAGTACGCCTCGAGTTCCGCAAGGTACTTGGACAAATCGAAAAACAGCTTTTCGAACTCTTGCCCGACCAGTTCCAGCGGCCGCTGGAGAAAATCCTCGGTGGTAACCCGTTCGACTCGCAGCTCGACCGCGACGCAGAACCCAATGCAGACCGCGGCTTTGGCGACGACATCAAAGCCAAGCTCCTCGGCAAGATCCGCGATCTTGTCCGCAAAGTGCAAGAGACACTCCGCGAGAGCATTCTCGGCGTCGTCAACGGTGGTCACCGTCGCTTCGAGCGCGAAAGCTGGGTGTTTGTGCAGTCCATGGTGGAGCAAAAAGTCCAGCGGTACCTCCCCGACGTCAAAATCAGCGTGCCAGACGACATTGGCAACGAGAATGTCAGCGTGGGGAGCCCTGTGCAGCAGAACATAGGTGGGGGTGGTGCGGCATACGAACAAAGACCTCCTCATCCTCCTGCTTCACAGCATCAAGAGTATAGACCAGACCAGCAGTATGCTCCTCCGCCCCAATCGTATCACCAGCAATCACCACCTCCACCACAGTACCAGGGTGGAAATTATCCTCCACCGCCACAACAGCAACAACAGCAATACCAAAGCTATCAACAGGGGTATCCGCAACAGGGATATCAAGAGCAGGGACACCAGCAACATGGATATCAACAGCAGGGATACCAGCAACAGGGCTATGGGGAGAATGAGTACCGGAGGAACGAGTACTAAGAGAAACAAAGGAGAGGATGGATGTGAGTACGCGTTTCAGCAATCAAGACCTGAGAACGAAAAGGAAGAATACCATTAAACTGTGAGCTAGCCATAACAAATCACAAAGCAAGTCAAACATGACATGTGCACGAGAGAAAAGATGTGCAATGCTCTGCTGGAATTGCATCAAGCAAGTCCAACCCCTTCATTCAACGAAATATATGCATAACATCACCTCGTAGCTAGAACCAAAACTGCATGCACAAAGTGATTACTGGCAAATGTTTTGCCGCACCTCAAATAATATTCATTTGCGTTCTCGACGCAAGGAAGGAAGGGGAGAGAAAAAAAACGACTACATCATATCTACTACGCTTACTACCGAATAAACGCCATGCATGCCAAAAGAAAAGCAAGAGCACAAATCAAGTCAAAAACCCAGTGGTATCATGAGACCTCGCTTTGGACTAAACCCCACTTCCCCATGACACACCGTCATGGTGCGCCAGTTAGGACAAAAAAGAACCCCCCCTCCCCCACGCCCTCTTCCAGCGCAGTGGAAATAAAAATAGCAGTAGCAGTAGTAACGATAAAATAATTATAATAATAATAATTATAACAACTCCTTACCCAGACGATGAAGCAGAGTCTTCGGCAGCAGGCGAAAGTGCTCCAGCCTGGTTGCGTGGCAATGCCTTGATAGCACTGTGCACCTCGCTGCTAGCCATCTTCTGCCACTTTTCCCGAGTATCTTGGTCAGCAAGCGCATCCGCGCCCGCCTCGCCAACCTTTTCATACAGCAAGCGTGATACATCGCGATTCACGTCTGTGTATTCCTGTTTTGAAACTTCCTTTTTTAGGTACAACGGCTTCAAGACTGCAGTTACCATGCGCTGCAGTTCAGCCTTGGTCGAATAGGAAAGTGATGGACGGATAGGTGACGAATCCTTGGAGCGGGGCGGGCTGCTAAGACCAACAGAGCGATGCGCGAGCTTACGGCGACCAGCGCGATCATCGTCTGCGGGCGAGTATGGTGAGTAAGTGGGTGACAGTTGGGCCTCTTTTTGCGCAGGTGACGCAGTGCGAGTAAGATTCAAAGGTGGCGGTGTCGTCATGCCAGGGAGCGTATGATAGACGGGAGACAGTCCTGGTGATGAGTGCTGTGGCGAGCAAGCACGCTCAACAATGATGCGCCGAGGCTGAGGGGCGGCAATCTCCTTATCGCGCTCGGCAAACCGATCCACCTCGACTTCTTGCAAGAGAGATTGCAAGAAGCCAGGAGCAGGGGCAGATGATTCGCCATTTGCAGCTGGTGGCGATGATGCCACAGCAGCTGCAGGCGCATGCGCAGCGGCATTGCGACGAGCCGCCGCCGCTGACGACTCACCATTGTCCACATGCATACGTGTCCGAGGACGCTTCAGCTTGCGCTCTGGCTTCTGCTCGCGAGGCTCCGACTCTGCAGAAGAATCAATAGACTTCCGCTTGCGTGCCCGTCGACTGCTTGTGCTCGCCACACTAGGTGCAGGTTGTGCCTCGGCCTGGGCGAGTTGTTCGCGAGCCTTCTCGAACTGGTTCCACGCGCGTAATTCTTCCTGTGATTCGGGATCTTTTGGCGTCTTTGGCGGGTCGCGATGTAGTGTTCGGTTGATGGGTTGTGCTGTTAGGTTGGAGTTGCGGCGTCTGCCAGTGACAACGTTATCAGTGACCATCTGGAATCGATTGCCTGCTCCTGCCCGCCGCGCTACCCGCATGCGTTCCTCCCATCTGCGATCCTCGCGGCGCGTAACGTCAGACTGGTTCTCAGACTGCTCTTCTTCGTCAAAGGGAAATTCAATGTCGAACTGTAGGCGGTCCCAAACGCTTTGCCAGACTCCTACCCATTCATCAGGGGCTTGATTGTGGCGGGGCACACGGCTTCTACCATTAATCCAGGCAGCAGGGCCTCGGATAGCAGGTCGTCGTCTGGATGCAGCCTCGAGCAAACTGGGGTTCTCGACACAGCCCTGACAGTACCAGGGGCCACGCGAGGGCATCCGGTCAAGCCCGGCGCAGAAGACATGGCATAGTTGCTCACAGCTGTGGCAGTACATGAGTTGTGACGCGTCACCAAACTCATCGCAGACCATACATGCATCATAACTCCCATCATCCTCGAGGGTATAGTCCTCCTCGATGATCATGGATGGATCGATGTCTGCGACTTGCTGCTTGTCCTGGACGGTATATTCGGAAATCTTAGGGCCTATACAAATGTCAGCCGGCAATTCGTCGTTTCGAATCCATGTGATGCGGCGCAATAGCATAAGGATGGGCAGAAGTTGTGTTGTGCTCGACTGACCATTTAGCCAGTAGCCAGGCTACTACCAGGCAACGAAAACAACGTCATGACTGCAGAGCTCCATAGTATCCAGGACAAACATACCTCCAACGCATGCGCTGAGCTCGACCATGTTGAAACTGGCTCGGCATATAGGGCAGCTGTTCGCTCGCTCGACCCAAGGCTTGAGGCAGTCATTGTGCAGGTCGTGGCCACATGGAAGCAAATGTGCTACCATGTCCTCGTCCTTGACAGAGGATACGACCACGTCTTTGTTCTTGGCATCGTGTTGGAGTCCGGCTGGGACATCAGCACTATTCTCAAGGGAGTTGGTCGCGAGCGGTGGTACGGTGGCGGTAGGGCCGTCGTCTCGGGGGACGAGATCGCCGAGGCAGACTATGCACGTCTCGGCCATTGGTGTCGTGTTTCGAAGTAAAGGAACGAATGTACTCGTCGACGCGATTCATAAGTTGGGAAGATGGTCAGGTAGACAGAGCGGGGACCGTGGTTTAAGTACGCGGACGCTAGTGGCTTGGCCGGCGGATCATTGATCATTCACTACCCTGCAGCAGCCACACTCGACAGGCAGTCGCGCCAACCCCGGAAACTCGTGACAGGTGCTTGGGGGAGGGGCACTAAGTGGGTACAGAGTCCAGTTTGGGTCCGTACCGTCTGATCGTATTCTATGTATATGCCGTCAGCCTGCCCAATTGCCGCAGCCCTACAAGCTCAGTCAGTCTTCAGAGTTCCTTACTGTACCTCACTACGTGTCCAGCTACCCTGCGCGGGTGTGCACATGTGACTTGCCCGCGTCGCTCAGTGGTGAGTCGGAAAGACAAACATGTTTCAGCCAGGCCGCTCTGCTATGCTGCGCTCGCTTCTCCAGATGTAGCACCGGGGCCTTAAAGTGCTTCTGTTATGGGTCCCGACTACTATGTCCAGGGTGGTACTAGAGTCTTCCCAATGTGCATACGCAGTCTTGCAAGGGGAAGGTGATACGGCAGACGACATTGATAATAACCTTTCGAGTCTGATGACCTATTCTGGATGCCGGATGGCCACTCGAGGTGTGCAGATAAGACAGCGGAAGCTACCGCAGCTATGCCCAGTCCTTGGTGCATACTTAGTATCGTGATGCCGTCTCAGGTACATTCTCCGCAGAACTGTCAATGCCAGCCCATGCAACATGCAAAACACGTACGAGTGCGATGCGAAAATCGGGCAGGTGCCGGTACTGCCAATCATTATCTTTTTATCATCATGTTCGGGGAGATTCGCGTTCGATAGCCTTTGTGCGCATGTATCTCTCTCTCTCCGCAGACGATAAAGTTGAACGCGTGGCTCTTACTATATTTCTACAGCTATCGTCTTGCGCAACACGAACAATGTGAAGCCTGCAGGCAGCCACTCAAAATCGCACACTAGATCCATTCTAGCTGCCCTACACATGGCCGTCAAGTTAGCGACACAGCAAGGCAATGGGTGGTTGTTGAATCGAAAAAAACATCTTCTAGTCTCCACCAACCGCGCTTGCTGACCAGGTTACCCAGCTCTCTTTGTATGCGCTGCAGCCAATCCGGTAAGAACAAGCGCAAAAGCCGCAAAATCTTGTTTGACACACAATCGGAATCGTGACAACCCTGGTGGAGAAGAAGAAGATGGACAGCGGTGAGGAGAATTTTGCTGCCCGTCGATTCGGAGGGGTATTCTTCGATTCCAACATCTGTGTGCCAAGCCCACTAACCGCTTGTGACATGGACCATTGTTGCCAGGTACACTTGGACACACCCCTCAGCTTACCCTTTTTCGAGCAGTCCTGCACACAGCCATATCGTGCATCGCGTCGCTAGACTTTGGTATATTCACACAGGACATCGCATTCGTTGCTTGCGTCGTACTGTTGAGAAGAATGCGCTGCGAAAAAAGGGATGACATCGCCCATGCCGGCGCCTGGTTACCTCGGCATGACCTCAGAGAGTACCAAAAGAAGGGTCATGTCCGATGACAGTAGTCGTCGTGAATGTGAAATTTGCTCCTGTTGATATAACACCACCTCCCTCCACCACTTCATTCCCATCATTTATCCATTCAACTTTCCTGTTTCGAAGCCAAAAAAAAGTAAATAAATTTTACAGCACAATGGCTCAAGAGTCGCGCCAGTACGAGTTGGTGCTCCTGGGAGCCACTGGATACACGGGCAAACTCGTCGCCGAATGGATCACGACACATCTGCCTGATGACCTCAGGTGGGCCATCGCGGGACGCAATGCAAAGAAGCTACAGGGTGTTGTCAAGGAATTGTCCGAACTGAGGCCCGATCGCAAAGAGCCAGGTACGTGACGAAAATGTTCCGTGGTGACAAAAAAACCATGTGACGGAGAGAAGGAAAAAGAAAAGAAAAGAAAACTGACGATTGCCCAGCCATCGAAACCTGCGAGCTCGAGCAATCCCAACTCGACGCACTTGCCAAAAAGACTACACTCGTAATCACAACTGTAGGCCCATTTATGCACTATGGCGAGCCCGTCCTTGCCGCCTGCGTTAACAACGGCACGCACTACCTCGACTCAACGGGCGAGGTGCCCTGGATCTACGACATGATTGCAAAGTATGATGCGCTTGCCCAAAAGAACAAGACCATCATCATTCCAGAGTGCGGCCTCGACTCTGTTCCTGCAGACATCATGGCGTACGTGCTTGCGCGAGAGGTGCGCAAGCGGTACAATGCTGCATGCGAGCGCGCCATCATGACGCTGTACAGATTCAAGTCTGGAATTAGTGGCGGCACCTCGCTTACCATGCTCGAGCTGTTCAAAAACTATTCGCTCAGCCATCTAGCGAAATCAATGCATCCGTACTCGCTGTCGCCGGTCAAGGCGGACAAGGTTGCCGCGCCGCCTGCAGGAAGCTTTCCGTATAGTCTTGTTGGCCTGAAGATGATTCCCGAGCTGGGCGGTGTTCAAACCACCGGATTGATGGCTCCTGTTGATGAATGCATTGCACACCGCTCATGGGGCCTCTACCAATCCTCAGGCGACGAGACACTGCAATACGGCCCCCGGTTCCGGTTCAACGAGTACGCGCGCGCACCAAGCTTTTTTGCTGGTCTCGCTCAGAAGGTGGTGCTTACCTCCATCTCCATCTTACTCGCTTTTCCCCTCACAAGATGGGTCGTCGAGCCGCTCTTCAAGATGGTGATTCCCAGCCCGGGCCAGGGACCGTCCAGGGAAAGCATGAAGAAGGACTTTATGCATTACCGTGGCGTAGGCTGCACCGAAGATGGGAAAAAGGTAGTCGCCAATCTAGAAGTCGCTCATGGTGGCTATGCTGCGACGGCCATTACGCTGAGCGCTGCTGCCAAGCTGATGCTCAGGGGGAGGCTTGACCAGACAGAGGCTGGGAGGTTGGGAGGTGGTATTTTGACGCCGGCGACGCTAGGTGACGAATACGTGAATACGTTGAATGAGTTTGGCATGAAGATCAGGGTAGACGAGTAGAGGGAAGAGGGGGCGCGGGAGTCGTGCATGCATCAATGGGGCTCTGCGTGGTTTGGGACTGGCGTCAATATCACATATGGCATCTATCTATTGAATTGAATCTTGCGTTACCATGGCTATTTACCCGCCTGCCGATCGTTTGTGTTACGGGTCCTGCCCTGTCTCTGTCTCCAACCCCCCCCCCCCCCCCCCCCCCCTGCCCACACAT